>NC_045643.1:32281619-32492366 GCF_009829145.1 Chiroxiphia lanceolata | reverse complement strand
TAATTCTACAACACAGTGCACTGAATTCTCAGAAGGTCGATTTAAATAATAATTACTTTATTATAACTGCATTCATATTAGCTCTTTTAATAACCTGAAAACTATGCCCTGATGTACAAGGCAGAGTGTAGCTGTATGTATTTTGATGGAAACAGCAGTACAACTTGGCAGGAAGGGGTAAATTGCAACAACTGCATTATTTTATATGGAGAGAAAAAGAGGGCAATTAATTGCCCTAACACCTGACAAAAGGAGACAGAATATCTGGGCTCAGAGCTGACCTTTGGTTCAGACGTCATTAGACGTGATGATGTCTGATGCAGGAGGTTAAAAGCAAAGTTGCATCACTTTACAGCAATGAGATATGTGTAATATTCAAGAATTTTAGAAAGTAGGTATTTAGGGTTTGAAATGAAACTAAAGATCATCACACACTGTTAGAAAACAGTTTGTCAGCATTCCAAAGTACATTTCAGTAACTGGACTGTTATATGCTGAGTAGCAGTAGAATTCCCATTTCACAGAAGCTCGTCCTCTCTTGTCCTCCAGGCTCTTGAAAGAGCAGGCAAACTTCATACCAAGATGAGCAAATTGTATTAAAGTCATGAATCTCCTGCAGTTGGCCTGCTTATTTGCTTACTTCACATTTATTCCTTTGTATCCATTAGATGTCAGGGTAGCTTATCTGCAAATCTTCTGGAAAAGTCCATCTCCAGAACAGTCCTCTGTCCTTTTCTTCTCAGTAAACATATAAATCTAAATGAGGTGTGGCAGTATCTGTAGTGATACTTATTCACTCAAAAATCAGGACTGGTGGCTTGAAGGAGAAGTTAATTCCAGATCTGCTAATTGATTCAGCAGTAATGGAATACTGCTTAAAAGTTAGGACAATCTCCAGGGCTGTATCAACAGAGAAAAAGGTAATCACATAATGTAAAGCGTGTTTGAGATATTAAGTTTAAATCAGTACATTAACCTTTATCCAAGAATTAGGTTGCTAGTAGAGCACCTATTAAGAGGTGTAATGGTGGGTTTACGCTACTTGTGGTTATCTGAAGATTTCAAGCTATAGCCCTGCTCGAGTGCTTCCTCCAGTTCAAGGCTACCAAAGTGCACACTTACTGTCCCAGGAAAGAGCCTCCAGCCTTGTAGCCATGAGAAATTATAAGAATGCTTCTCTATGTCAGGAATCAAGATAGTGATCTAGTATGGAACACTCAAACTTTTTGAGATTTTCCAGAACAAAAAAGGAACATTTTCTTCATGTGAAGATGCTGTCATTGTTTCCAGTCTTACATTATCACAGTAAACTGATATCTACTTTCTATTTGTGTCATGTCCTCACTCACCAATAACATCTGAGAAGACAGAAAAGCAAAACTTTGAAAGTCTGTGTTTCATCTCAGCTTAAATCATCACCATTTAATAATACACTATAAACCATATTTCTTACTTACCCTGTTTGCAGTGCCAAATATATGCTGAAGAAACATTACACAAATAAAGTATTCATGAGAACCAACTGGTTAGATGAATGAGTGACCAAAGTCGGCGATGAGAGAAACTCCATCTAACCTCCCTAAGCCATATGACTTCTAGTTTTGAATACACAGCAGTAGCATAATATCTGAAAGAATTTGGCACTGTATGCTGCCAGCTCCAGAAGGAGCTCTGACATAAATAAGTGTTTGGGAGGGTGCTGGAAATCGTTGGATGTCATCCTCAGCAGTGGCTCTCCTCAGGCCATCTCCAGTCACAGGGACTTGTGCTTGTGAGTGTGTAAATCACAGCCATGTACGTAGATGTCCAAGCAGCCTTGTGGGATCCCTGGAGTGAAATGGCTTCTCTTGTCCCTGAAGAACACCGCTCTGTAACATTGGAGAATCCTGACATGCTCTTTTCCGACTGAGGAAACTGTAAGACTCATTCTCAAAACAAGACATTTGCCAAAGTAATTTGCTGGATCTAAATCTAATTCAGGCTGATAAAGGAACATCACAAAATTTTTTTTATAGGCCATGGCATGATGTATGAGAGGAGAGGTAGGGTGGTATCCCTCCCAACAGTTCAACCTAAAGCAAGAGCAGAACAATATTTTATTATGAGCGAGTGAGATCAACTGACCTGATAGGTCTGCTCCATCAGTAATTTGCATTTTGGTGATTTACCTTCTTGTCAGACTGTTTTCCCTTATTTCACATCTCAGTTCTTAGCAATTTGCTCTCAAATAAAAACAAAATATTAGCTAAAGCTCCCAGGACATGTAGTTCTGATGAGAATTGTAACAGTTTCAAGAGAAAATTCCTCCCAACTGCTAAGCATTCCTGTGTCCAAGTATTTTAACTAGCCTTGAGAGGTTCCCCAGAAAAGCACTGAAAGGCTTTCCATATCAACACAAATATGACATTTTGTGATAGTTTTAAATAGACAATTTTCAGATACCAAATCTAAAATGAGCTGTTTCCATTATTTATTATTAGAATAAATTGCTACAGCGATACTGAAACCAGTAAATCAAATGAGCAAAAAAGCCACAAGTGATCTTTGGTGAAGTATTTATGAATTATTCTGACTGAGGAGAGCAGGTTTTTTTCAAGTTTTGAGGAAATGTATAGGCATTGTTCTGAAGAGCAAAGACTATTTCAGAGTAAGCACGTATCAGGAAAACGGTGGGGCTGTACTGATGTGACAGGCCTTAACGACAAAAGTAAGATTTTTACTGCCTATTTTAGACAAAGAAAAATAAGCAACTGACAAAGGGTGAACCATAGATTTCTCTTTATTCTATGCATAGATTTTTATTACCAGTGATGATACACATGATGGCAGGAATCCAATATAGCATTTGAAACCCTAAGCAAGTGTGTGGGCAGAGTCATTAAGTACAAGAATGTTTTTCATGGTTTTTCCTTTATTGTGTACTTTCTGTATGGGAATAAATTTAAGAAAAAAGGAAGGAATTCCAAAATAGGAAATAGTATTGCTGTCTTCCTTTCCAGACTTGTCCTGTGCTTCACGCTTCTAATAAGCATTAGAAAAATATGCTTTTTTTATTCCCTGCAGTTATATGTACAATGCTTTTGAACAATCTTTTGGCCCGTTGTGTTTGTTGAATGTATTAGCAAGATGTATTAGCAACTTATCATGTGAATCCCTACATAAATGGTCAAGTGTAAGTACAGAGGCTGCTTAGAATCAGCCTGTATTCTAGATTGTGAACTTAGTGAAAACTCCATGAGTTATTCATATGTTTATGTTCTGTATGAAACATAACAATTTTTTGTCTGCTATGTTTCTGATTTTGAAGTTTACAGACTTTTTAATATTAGTTGTTGTATTTAAGTCAGGAGTCATTCATTTGGATTCCTTTTCTAAATGGGAAAATCTTTCTCACTGACATTCTGATAGCAAAAATTAGCATGGATTTGTTCTAATGTTATCACGGTATGTGATGTGGTAAGTACAAGCCATGTGTTACATATAAAAGGGCAAGTTCATGTCATTAGGTCAGCTTTTAAAGCCTCTTAATTTTGGATTTCACGGTGGAATAAAATAGTAGCCACTGCAAGTCCTGCTTGAATGTAGAATGCTCAAGCAACAGGTGTGCTGGGTAATTGTTTTCTCATCATGGTGCATATTTCACACTCCGTAACTCCCAAATGAAATACCAAAAGAATGTATAAAATTAAATGATTCAAAGATTTAAAGGGCTCTTTCTTGTGGTAAAGTGGAAATCTATTGAAATTCTAAAGCATTACAGAAATATAACCTTTGTTATTACAGTTCTGTCATTTTCTTCTTATTGCACCAATGGAGTTAAGTGTGTCGTTCATATTTGTTTTCTTAAGACTTTGAGACTTAAATGAAGGATAACTGTGCAAAACTGTATATGAGACAACAATAGATAAAGGATTCATTTCATCTCTTATTACACGCAGTACATATAAAACTTCATTTATATTTTGCTTTATAACTGTGGTTTTGTTACTATTGTTTAAGAGCAGTGGCACATTGAATACAAGAAACAATATGGAATTATGGCTTTTTTACTGAGAAATAGGTGTTCCAATAAGTACTCTGCTTCGTAACATTTAAACTATTCAGATTATATCAGGTCAGTGTAATTTGCTAGTAATAAAAAATTACACATTCCATCAAATGGAACAAACATTATGCTAAGTGAGTTGAAGCACATAAGATTACTCAATAGGTATTTTCTGTTGCCATCTGTTATGAAAAAATTAATTTTCCTGTGATATACTTTATATTTTTTGTATACTCTTACAGACACTGTGCATAGAAGAAAGAGTTGCTAATTAGAACAAAATGTTGCTCATAGTGAATCATAAAACACCTACTGAACCAACCCCATCTTTTAGTATTGAATTTTACTAATGCTCTCCTTTGTTTCCCAAATGACCTATCTTCTTTAATGATGGTTTGGATACTGGTAAGATTCAAATCCTCATCCAAAGGTGGTGACACTATTGACTACATCTCTGTTGACTTCGCTGAGAATGTGAAATACTGTATTGCAAGATAAAATCAGCACGTAGGTGCTCAGTGAAACTGAAGAGTCCATTAGTGCCTTAACTCTTAAATTACCATCTGGGTATCTCTCTTGATAAGGACAAGCTAAAAGGAAAAGTTACCCTTGTCATTAAATCTTTAACAATGTGATACTGACAGACTTGAGTCTTTCTGTATTTTTAGCATTTTTAGACTGCATTCATACTTTTTTCTTTCTCTAGATAGGGCAAGCTGTGTTTCATTAGTCACTGACTGATGTCTGGGTGCATGAAAGTGCAGTGCTTTTTCTGTGTCCTGTATGCATTACAAGGGCATCTTCAACATTATGAATTAAACTCCAACTTACTGCACGGAAGTATGGAAAGACTGACAAAGTAATGGCATCTTGAATTAATATCAGTGCCTTTTAAAAATCTCAAACATCACTCCCACTCTTCAGGTCATCTTTCTGATATATAATTTCAGAGAATGAGCTACTTAATTTTTGTAGTGTTTTTATCCTAGATTTTTATATTCAGTATATTTTAAAAGCAGAAATACTCCATCATTTTTTAATAAGTTTCCTATCACTTAATATAACTCCTTTTCTCTAAATAAGCCTTGTGTATTTTTTTCTGTACAGTAGATGCAGGCACTGGCACAGGTCTAGGCATAATTATTATGAATTATAGATACTCGCAAGTGTGAGCACAAATCAGAGATTAGCACTGTATTTTAGAGGCTCACTTAGATTATTCCACCTAAATGATCCTTGGGAGATTTTGACAATAATCAGAAATATGGGTACTCTCACTCTGCTACCAGTCTTCACAGTTCATGGGGGAACAACAAATAGAATTAACCATTAATTTAGCTCCTTTAGGTCCTTCATGCACACAGGACAGGCATTGTGCTGAGCTCTTTTAAAAATCTAGCTATTATCTTGTGCCCAAAATGGGAGCTGACCCCTTTTGAAATTCCTATATAATACCTCCTAAGCCCTGCTTTTATCTACCATGAAAAAAACGATCTATTCACAAGGGCACAGATTCCTAATCAAATGTTGGTTGGCACGGCTTCTTCTGAGCAGAGACAGCTGCTGAGAGAGTTTGCAATTCTCAGCCATCTATGCCAGAGGTAAGCTCCCAGCTGCTCCCAGCCCAGGGCAGGTTTCCCTCTGGTAGTGGAAGAGGTTTCTTCTAGGGGACTCTTCCAGGGGACTCTTCCCTGCCGTCGTATGCCAGGGCTTAGCCCAAGCACTCACAAGGCCAGTCCAAGTCCTTAGAGGGTGTGGTACCTTCCCTTGCAGGAGCAATGACTGACATTTCCCATTTTCCATTTCCTAGTATTCTGCTGGCAGGGCAGTAGGAGCGAGGTGCAGATCAACATGGGCAGCGCAGGTCTGTATCCTCATATCCTCCATGCATCCACTATGGTGCATTGGTACCAACCCTCCCTGTTGGTACCAGCACTGGCTCTCCCACCTCACCTGCGTCTTCAGTTTTTTAGCAAGTTATTAGCTTGCATGACCAGACTGATTGTGAGATCCTTCTGAAGTTTATCATCGTTCAAGAATAGGTTGGTGGAATTCCAGAATTCTAAAG
This sequence comes from Chiroxiphia lanceolata, assembly GCF_009829145.1. Classification (NCBI taxonomy): domain Eukaryota; kingdom Metazoa; phylum Chordata; class Aves; order Passeriformes; family Pipridae; genus Chiroxiphia; species Chiroxiphia lanceolata. The sequence continues at coordinate 32,486,253 of NC_045643.1, read as the reverse complement.
ACTTGAGATGCTTATTGAGATCACCAGATCTACGGAGTTGTACTCCATCTTGCACACAAGCCCTGTGTTTTTTATATCAGGATACATGTTTGCAGAACTTGAAGTGCCCTTTCGAGATGGCAAGCGGTCAGACTTGAGACTTCCAAAAATGAAATTAGTTTGGTTGGTTAGACCATGGTGCTGATAATACCAACACCATGGGTTTGATCCCCAGATGGGTCATTCACTTAAGAGCTGGACTTAATGATCCTTGTGGGTCTCTTCCAAACTCAGACTATTCAGTGATCTGTGATACCACAACAAAGCTACACTATGACCCTCTAGAAACTTTGTTTCTGAAAAAACAGCAAAAGTTGGGGAAGTCTACGTGGACAATCTCGACCTGTCAGAAATTCTTTTCATTTCAGTAGTAGAAGTGAAGCCAATAATTCCTACCAGCTGGGAATCTGCCCACTTACTCTTTCTAAATTATACTTTAAGTAAGTACTTTTTAGGAAAGAAGATAGAATCAAATACCTTGTATCCAGGTATCAAGATAAAAGTCTCTCCTTATTAGCAATTATTCTGTCAGAAACAAAAACAATGCATTAGAGTGGAGAAAAAATACATATGTAAAAGCCTTAAACTAACAATAAAAGTATTTCTTGAAATTCTCCTCCTACTTTTAAATTCCTTTCAGTTCATATGTCATTTCGACAATATTACACACACCACAGGCACACAGGCACACACGGACAAAAGAGGGTGGAGGGATGGAGAAACCTTTTAATGCATAATACTGAGGCAGGGAAAATATGGCTTGTTCAACATTAACCTTGACAAATTCATGCTCTTGTCATTTAAATGAATGAACCTTTCCAGAGTCTAGATTGCTGGACCTGGGAAACAGTAGTGAGGAAGGATTGCAAAATGTGCTCATCTCTCTTAAATTATTTTTCTGAGTAAATGAATGATTTCATTTGAAATCCAAATAAGGATGAATCTGCTCACTTGAATCACCTGTTCACAGCCAATGAACTTTCATGTGAACGGTGCTTACCCTCCTCGGTTGCCATGTATTGATCTAAAACTTCTTCCCCGAGCCTTCACTCTTCTTTTCCTCCTACAGGCAAAAGGTTAGAGTTAGATAATAGTATTAATTTTCCAGACATCTGCACATGTTTTAATAGCCTTTAGAAGGTTTGAAATGGGTTTCTGTTTGACCACCACAGGGCTAAAATGCCATTAAGACTTAGATTGTAGCAATACATAACAATCATAGCCCTGTAGTTCAACCTGGCAATAAAAAAGCTAATTTATTTTATCGGAGATTTAAATTAATGTGATGAACTCCTTTCTCAACAGGAGCTGTAATACCACTCTTACAAAAAAATACGATGGCCCTGCGTATTTTCAAAACCAGATAGAATTCTTGTAACAAACCTTGTGTATGTATTGTATGTGCTTTTTGGAGTGTTTGCATGTGTGTGCGTGTGTTCATATAATACTACTTACTGTTCCTGAGACCATTTTGTTTTTTCTGTCATATCTTCATTGCTAGTCTCATTTTTTCTACCATCTAGCTCATAGGCTCAGCAAGAAGAAAGTGATTAATAGGACAGTCTCCAGTGTTAGCGTTGGGGTTTTTTTTACCACCTTGAGAACTGGAATTTTCTTGTGGACAAAAATATTGCTGGTTAGGTAGTCAGTTAAAATAGCTTTTAAAACAGACATATGCATTTTAAAAGGAGATTTTTTTAAAATCTGTGAAAGAAATACTTAGAGCTCAGACAGTTATCATTTCCAACTATATGGCAGAGGAAAGCTTCAGCTTATCCCATTATAAAGTGATAAAGCAGCATTTGATGGCAGCAGCTTCTGTGATGAAATGATCATGGCAGCACTGAGAACGAATCTAATAAGGGAATTGATCTGTAGATTCCAATTCTGTAAGAGCCAACATCGATCAACATAAATGTCAATAAGAAGATCGTACTGAGGTCTGCCTAATTCCTTTAGATTATTTTGGGGCATAGTCAGAAAGTGAATGTGAAATGAATTTAAACTGTAGGAATCAAAAAAGCAACGACCAATATTATGTTGTGCTACCAGGAATATCACTGACTGTCATAGTATGAGCAATTTAGCGGCATGTTGGAATTAGTAAGTAGCTTTTAATCATATAAAGATGGATAATGCAATGACTTGCAGAAACAAGACTGAAAGTCTGTTCTTTTCCCCTGTGTTTTTATATTAAAACATTTCTTAAATAGAGTGAAATAATAAAAAAAGCCCACCTTTTTACTGCTGAATGGAGATAGCACGTGTAGGGCATGCCAGAAAAGATTAATGGTATAGTTCTTCCTTGTTATAGGAGTTCAGTATAAAGTTGTTTCCTAGACTCAGTCTGACAATGCTGGAATGTTAAAAACAAAATGGTTTTGTTTGTGAACAGTGTACAACAGGAGATGTCAGGATGTGCAGGATTTTTGCCTTTTACTCTTTGGTGTTTCCTTAATTCATAGCACCTACATGATGCTGGTCCTCATTTAGCACAGTGGAATTAACATATTAAGAAGCATTAGATCAATAGAAAGACATTTACAAAAATAAGAAAGAAGATCCAAATATGTACTTAATAAGAGGCTCAACTCTTGCACAACACTGTTTTCACAGCAGTGGTGTTTTACCATACTCCAAGGAGTCTTCCATTTGCAAGCTTGTTGAAAACATTTTTTCATTAATTATTCACATTCTGACTAGCTGATTACCCAGTCATTGATGTAAACTGTTGACTTTACAGTAATTACTAACCACAGGGAACTTTAAACATACATTTTCCTAAGAAATTAAATTAGCTCATTTTAATATTATTGCAATATTTACAGACTCCTACCATAGTGCTATTAAAATGAGAACTAACACTTTGGAATCTCAAAGCTTGAAAACACTGATAGACTTATAAAATGAAAACTAGGATCAGAGAGGATTACTTTGTGTCTTTCAATGTAACTTTCATTTAAAGCAGTTTATGAAAATTAATAAAATTAAGGATTTGGAACAGGAGCAATTTTAGCCTTACATTAATGTTGCCAACTCTCTGAAGAATGCAGGGAGATTATGTTATTTGTGTTTATATATCAAGTGCCTGCTTAATACCTCCCAATTTATACCTAGAACATAAGTTCCAACCTTCTGAGTTACTTTGGAATCTAATTCACTGGGTTTTGCCATCTCTGGCTGGCTCAATAATAATATAGATTCGCAAGGTTGGAAAATCTGCAGCGGACGCAAATGAAACCTTTGTTTTACTTTTTGTGCTGAATTTATCTTGTTAACAGGATTTTCTGATGTAGTTTTAGCACCCTAATCTTCCATACAAATGTTTGTATATCATACACTTGTACTTTGTCTTGGATGTTGTCTTAAGTCTCAGTAACTTGCCTAGAGGATTTGCCTGAAAAAATTGACAAACCACTATTAATTCTGGGTTTGTACTTAAAGTCTAAAATCTTCTGTACATGTTTTTTAGCAAAGTGTGCCTAGTAGGAGGGAAAGCCCACAAAAAAAATGGAAAATCAAATTCGGACTTTCATGGAAGCAATTCAAATCCATTCACTTCACTTGAAATTTATGGAATAGCTGAAAGCTTCCTTCTTTTTTTTTTTTTTTTTTTGGTAGTAAGAACTCATTTATCTTACTGAAATATATTTTACGGTTAATCCTTTAATATTCGTTTATGTATAACTCTTCCTCCTATTACCACTGAGCAATACTGCATGTCTGTGATTGTTTCCTGTATTTTACACAGCTGTAGGTAAAACCAATAAAGTCTCCAACTGTTTGCTCATACCACTGTAAGAGTTGTCCTGGGGTTCACTTACTGTGTATTACCCCCCTCCTCTCACCAAAAACAAATACAACCAGCTATAGTGATGGTCTCTGCAATAAAGCTGTTGAGAACCCTCGCAGCAACATACTGAGCAAACTGAGGTAATCTGTCAAGACAGACCTTAAGAAAAAACAGAATAATAAATGTGAAAGCCAACATCCAGGCCTGTACTAAATACAGTGGAGTTTGAGACTTCTGAGTTGCTTTACCTGAGCTGTATAATGTTGCATTATACACTTTTGACAAATATCAAGTATCTTCATTAACAACTTGGTCTGTGTAAATGGTTGTCTGTAGCAACCTAGAAATAGAAAAAATAGGTCAGTGTGGTGCATTAGCTTTACAATCAGAAGTTATATGTTCTTGCCTGTGCAGAGCTATATTAATAGCTTTTAGAAGTCTAAGAAGTAATGAACATATAATTACTTAGCATAAGGGAGGAGTATTTTAAACAGTCAAAGGCTGTTTGTTTCTCACTCCAGTTTTAGCCCCAATCCTGTACATGGTTAAACACAGCCTAGCAGTAGGAGAAAGGAGTTCCCTGACAACCTGACCTCATATTGCATGTTCTCCTAAATGTCTCCTGTGGCTAAGTCCTGTTGCCCGTGTTGCACAGCTTTATTCACTTTCTCTAGGTAATGTCCTGCAGCAAAACAGTAGGGTCAGAAGGGAGCTGTGGGGAACCTTTGCTCCTGTGCCTCACTGATACTTCACTATTTTCTCTTCCCTGGTTGCTTTATGCAAAATTTTGGTGCTTAAAGAAATGCACAGGTACAGATCAGTTGGTAATTGTTGCTATAGGTACAAGTGAAAATATGAATCTAAATATTTGTTGCAAAATAATCTCAAATAGTCAAACCTGTAACAAATGTTATAAGCTGTATAAATGCAGAAGGATTGTTGAACTGTCATCTTACTACCAGTGAACATGAGCATGGACTCAGGACATGATCCTAGTGCTGAGAGCAAGAAAAGTCTGTATCTGATTCTGGTGTTTCTTCCTTTGAAAATATTGAACTTCCTCTACTGTGATTCCCTTCATCCAGGAATAACAACTGTTTTCCTATTTCTTCATCCTTTAAAAGAGACCATCCTTGGTTTCTTTTTAACGTGCTTGTGAAAAAAATAGAGAGACATGGGCCTATCTGGATGTTCCATGTAGTTTATAGATATGTCCATGTTTTATTCCCAAAACTGGCACCAAAAACCCCCCCACATTATTAACTGTTTACTTCTGGGTAGAAATACAAAAACATGGTTGTGCCTAAGGGACCTTGTTTCGTGCTGAAACTGGTGAAAAGCAGTAAAAAGGACAGGAATGCTTCTTTAAAGACACACTGTGTTCTGCAGCTGAACCACAGTAATGCTAGGCTTCATATTAGTCTGAAATACTTATAGTAGTCAGAATCAGAAGTAACTTTGCAATGTTAGGATAAATTACAAAGCAAATTAGCAGAGATTTAGAAGGAAAGAAGGTGTCTCTATTTTCACAATTAAATGTCCTTTAAAATACCCTAAAGGATGTAGGCATAAAAAGCAATCTGGGATGGCATATACCCTGCACAGGAACTCTACTGGGAAGCTGCCTTTTTTCGGATGCAGAAAGCAGCTGGAAAGATGAAAAATTCCTAACCCAGCTGGTTAATTAATGGGAAGTGCTTAATGTTCAAATTGCTGTTGCCATTATAAACTGTGAAAATGGAAAGAATAATTTTCTTAGAATCATAGACTCGTTTGGGTTGGAAGGGAGCTAAAAGCTCACCTTGTTCCAACCCCCCTCCCACAGGCAGGGGTACCATTCACTAGACCAGGTTTTCATTCACACAAAGTTAAAACAGTGATGGCCATGAAGTTCTGTTTATACTAAATGAATAGTAGGAAAGTAGGACATAATTCGGAATTTTCTATTAAATACACAACTTCCATAGCTGGAAAAAAAATTATTATAATCTTATTTTCATGACATCAATTATATACAATAAAATATCAGGCATTGCTGAATGTGCACAGTATGCAATTGAAAGTACATTTCCTATGTTAGCAATTATTAGAATTAAATAAAATGGAAGCATCTTTTTGCAGCTTTCACTTTTTCTTCATATTTGGCTGCTTTTTTTGACAACTACTAGTTCTGTTCGCTTTAAAAAGCAGAATTACCATATGTCAAAAGCATATGTATTGCAAACTCTTATTTGTCTGAAGGCAAAGTCTATTTCTACTTTCAGAGGGTTTATTATTTTTTCCTGAACTATACTTAATTTTCTTCTTAGTTCCAGAATATTTAGTGGATGAGAAATTCAGACTTTTTATTTTGAACAGCACATTTTCCTAATCTGGGTAATTTATGATGGAATAAGTGAAGGATGTTTTCTCATCTCCAGCTGAACACCCTCTCTGGAATTTATCTAAGGACTGCAAAAATTCAGATTTTGTTTCATGAAAGATTATACTTCCACATAAACTAATAGTATGTAATAGCATACCTAATAATATTTTTTACTTCTGTGGTCTGCTATCTATGTGTAATGGAAATGTAGTATAGACTACTATTTCTGTAAGATCTTTGAAACTAAAGTTCATGCTAGATGTGGTTTGTTCATAGCTGCTTCTGATGGATATGGCAGTTAAAGATGAACAAGGGAACACGAAAGTGAGATAAGTCAGATGATTGTGAACAAAACAGTCAGCTAGAAAGAGCTCTTGTCTTTCCTGAACCTCTCGTACTCTTCTTGTATTGCACTTCTATTATGCTTTTTAGCTCATTTAGTACTACAGAGGTAGATTTGCAGCAGTGGTGTTGTTGATTGTGGACTTGAGGGGAATATTCTCTGTGCAGATAATTATTAAAAGTGTGTGGTGTGAAGGCTGCAGAACAAGTAGTCCCTGCCAGCCCAATTGCAATGACCAGGCTATAGAGGAGAGCAGTCCAGAATGTGCCTGTTCAGGTTTGTGATGCCCTGCATAACAGGAAAGACTGGAGAGGGCCAAACACACCAAACAAACATTTACTGCTCTGGCACGGAGCACCAGGATGAAAATGTCTCTGTAGTACCTAGAGAGAATTCTTTTCTTGTGAATGATGGACTTTGGCTTATGTGAGAAAACCAAAGCCAATTGATTTAATAGCAATTAACTCATCCAATATTGGAGGCTGTGTACTGTTTGGCATAATTCTTTGAAAACTGTTCTGGCAAAGCTGCAAGCCATTAGGCGTTTCAGAAGGGAGATGGGAACTGATGGATACTCTGCACAGATGTGTAAAGAGGCACAATAGTTAGGGGCGTCTCTCTGTAATATTGCCTCATGCCAGCAGATAGTAGCTTTCTTTTATCTTCCTAGAAAGCCTTAATAAGGATGCTGCTGGAGGAGGGGGAACTGGCCTGCTGTTTGATGGATCAGTTATCTCCTGCCAGATAATTGTATTTCCTATTGCTCTTGAAGTAATAGGTTTCCACCTAAATTATCAATTACTTTGTTTTTATTTTCCACGTGGGCTATGGGAGTTAATCTTGACATTGAGCCACAAAGGGCATGGCCTTTTCTGCATCAGTCTCACAGGTGAAGGAGGAGCTTTTCTTCTACTGGTCATAGGCGGCTGCAGAGAGGCCCCCTGTGTTCTGCCTTACCCTCTGAGCCTCTCATCACCCACTTTCTGGAGAGATGTGGGTCCAGTCAAGATGCTATGAAGTTATTACTCCACACCTACCCTTGCAGTACTCAGCACAGGGTAATTTCCAAGGAAGTTGGCCCAGTCCGTGCTGTATTCACTTCCATAAGGGTTTTCTGGTCTGCAGTCCGATGATCCTGATTCTTTCTTGCTTTCAGAAGGGCCCAGACACTCCCCAAGGTCTATAAGAATTGCCCAGTTTCCCCCGGGGCAACAACAAATAGGGCAGATAACTTGAATTTATAGTTGTAACCCCTTGGTTTCATATTTAAATATTCATTTAAACTGGTGTGATCTTTTCTGTGGAAGTCATTCTGTGCTTTGGTCTGCCTTTTGTTGCACTGTATCATGATAGCATCAGCAGTGATTTTAATACTGTACCATTTTCAAGGCAGCAGTAACTCCTTGATCTAGTTATGTGACTGTCATCTGAAAATAACCGTAAAGGACACAGTACATTTTGTGTATCTGAGAAGAAATCAGAATGCGCAATCTGTTACTTGATTTTAAATGGATCATTAATGAGTTTTTTTAACAAATACTAGTTTTTCCCATTTTTGAGTTTGAAAATGGAGAAAAGAAAAATAAAGGAAAGAAAAATAATTTTCTTATCCTTTTCTTTTGTAATTGGATGCCTTGCCTCAGTGCTATGTGATTATAGTTAATTAATGATCTCAAACTTTATTATGCTGTTTGTTCATGCTAGTCATTGTGCTGGCTGTGTCTGTTAGTTTATTTGCATATGTGTGGGGAGGAGTATTCCCAATGTGATGATCTTTTTTGATACAGAAATAAAATCACATTATACATCTTGAGAACACACTTTCCTTCTTTGTTAATCATTTCTGTCTGCTGATTCACCTTTGTTATTAGTTTTATAGTGTCATAGAGTTTAACCCTGGCAAAGATGATTCAAACACAGTATGACCCCTGTGCAGCCCAGCCCCTCTGGTCACTGAGCCAGTGGGAGGGACCCCCATAACCCAGAGCTGTTTCCAGCCTGCTCTGCTGGGCTATGTCTGATCATTTGCCAAAAATTGTTTGTTTTCTGCCTGCTCCGGCTGGGCTGATCTCTGCTCTGATGTCTGACACAGACAGTAACACCAGCACACTAAATTCCATTAGATGACATTGTAAGGGAATATTTCATTTCCCTTGCTGAGCTGCATATATGTTCCATTTTAAGTAATAAAGTATTTAAATAACTTGCTTGAAAAATAGGAAGACAGTTTTACAACAGTAAAACTCCTATAACACTATTTCTATGACACCTTTTTTCTGGGAAAATAAATGTTCAACTATAAATGTACATCCATCTCAGATGTCCCCAGTCATCAACTCTAATGCACAGATCTGACTATTCTAACTTCCACTAAAATATCTCAGGTGACTGGTTTCACTGGAAAAAGTAACTCATTCCTCTACAAAGGGCGAATACACTACTTGTTCATAGCAACAGTGACTCTTGGTTCTGAAAGCAGTGGAATTCTCTGGTGGTTCAGTGATGCAGTTGGAATTATTGTCAAGAGTAACAAATGTACAAAGTCAGTAAAACTGTGACTTTGCGAAGCTTTTACCTGGAGCTTAAATCTTGAACAAACAGCTGACAGTACTGCTAGTAATAAGACTTTGAAAGGTGCATGCTGAAGAACTAGGAGATAGGATCACTGATGTTAAGAAACACATAGCCTGGATGTAGTTAATATTTATAATGAAACGTTATCTTGGATACTGAGTGCTTGTAGCATTTTAATCTATTCAACAATATATTGGACCAAATATGCTTTTACAGAATATTGGTCATTGAAAATATTCTCAAAAATCCTTCTGCAACAGATCATACCTCCTAAAGAATCCTGGATGAATATGCAACTCTTGAGAAATGACTCCCAAATATATAATTAGTAGTTTTTAAAAAAACTTGCTAAGTTTTCTGGAATAGATCCCTGAAGCACAGCATGCAGATAATATAGGCGGTAGGAACAGCTGCCTGCTTTGTTCTCTGGCAGATTAATTTCTGCAGTGAGTACCAAGAGAGCAGGCTGGGGAGTGGTTGGGTGTAAGATACTGTATGACTCATGTTTCAGGGCCCTGCAAAGAACTGTCTTGCTATTGCTGCTACTGCACCATGTGTAAAGGCTTTTGTGGCTGCAGATTCTTTTTCGCTCTTTGACCAGTCTTTTTGGATGGACAGGGGGACGAGACACTAACACAGCCTTGACAAATCTGCATGGTTTGCATCCTCCACAGGGTCCCCTGGCAAAGCACCTGGCAGGGTCTGCACCATTTGTTCCTCTAAGCTGAGCATCCTGGTGCTGAGCAGGGGGTAGATGTGGTCTCTTAGGTTGCAAGCCTGGAGAATTAATGGGAAAACAAGAAGAACCTGACCCAAAGTTTGTTTGTTTTTTAATTTATTTTTTTTTTAGTCCATTTTCATTGATTTCAATGGGCTGTGAGTCAGATCCGTACTGCCTGTTACATGGTATGTTGGCCCAGGGACTTACAAGACTGCAGATATTTCTTCTCTTGAAGTCATCGGCCAAGACATTCACATCAATCATGGATTTTATTGAAACTGCAATTAAAACAAATCAGGCTTAATGCATGCTGAAATCCTTAGAATTCGTATACAGGTGAACATGGAGGGAAAGGCACAAGCTCAACCATTCTCCCAAGCAAAACTGAAAACAGAACTGTGTATATAATTGAACAGCATGTGAATATTAATGCACAAAATCCTCTGAGTCCCTAGTTCCCTGATGCAATTATTTTCTATTCACATTAATTGTTCCTAACAGATGACATTAATGACTTTGAGTTAAAATGTGTGCAGAGGAGGCCTTCAGAAGATCAATGCTGGTTAAAAATAGGGTCACTTTTGCAATCATTCAAGCAAGGTGTAACAGCTCGTAAATAAAACAACATTAACATGTTGATTGATTTATAAATGTTAATTTTGTAGTTCATTTTTATGCTTTTTTCCTGAAGCCTGTCAAACTCTATGGATAATGGTGGGACTTGTTCATTTGTCATTGTTGTGCGTGAAGTAATGATAAGTTGCAAAACAGTGACTAGAAGAAAAAGTAGAGTTTGTTTTGGATGAAGAATGATCTGTTCTCCAGACAGGAAGTCTTGGACTAAGTAAGCACAAAGAGCAACGTTTCAACTTGGAACAAATCCTCTTTTACCTCGGGGTCTTCATTTCCCTTGAAATTGAACAGCAGAGTTTGGAATTTTAAAAATGCTGATCTGCTGCATATTTGACAAATGCTTATGCTTTGCTCGTTCCCTTCTGCCCCCCCAGAAACTCCATTCACGCATCTTAGACCTCTCATCTGGGGATTTGCTTTCAGAAGTAGAATGGAACAGAAGCCTGATGCAAGCTCGAAGTGCTGATGCTCAGATTCACGTGAGTGTTTGTGTTGTCCTTGTACCCCTCATTTGGAACCTCCTTTTTGCCTCTGAAGTCTGATGCCAGGGATGAGCCATAAAGCTGATCTCTGAATTGAAACCCTGTTGAGACAGATAACAATACTTCTACTTCCTTCTGTTCTCTGAAATTCAATATTGTGTCCTCAGTTGATAGAGTAAGCAGATAGTGTCACTGTGTGCAAAAAAGCGTAAATCTTAGCAATGTCCCCAGTATACCTTTTTGGCTATTGATTACATCTCAGAATCTCTGAGAAATGGTCAAGGAGCTTTTTATTAAAGCCCATGCACCGTATTATTCATTCTACTTTTATGATATATTATGTATGAACTTTTAAAAATTCATGGGCTCTGCATTTTTTCTTTCAGACAGAGTTAGCTTTGTGCTTATTTGGCAAAACGTTAGCCAGCGTGGCTTTCATGTTTCATTGTCAAAGAGAAAAGCAGCTTAAAAAACAAAAGTCACATAGAGGAAAACAAAGAGTACAAGAACAGAACATTGAACCTGCTTGTGCCTTTGATCTTGAAGTATAGTAGTGTCAACAAAAATGTAATCTCCTTTGTAATACATACTTTAATGAAAAGGCATTGTTTCAAAGGTTCACAAAAATGCTAACTACCCTTTGCATTACATTTAATTAAGCCTTCAGGTTAGGCTTTTCTAATATAGAGTTTTGTGTCTTTAATGGTCTGATTCTTTCAATTTTCTGTGATTTCTAGTGAAAATTACGTTTTTAAGCAATAATACTACATTCAGGCCTTTTTACTCTAATTTCATTAAAGGTAATGACTAAAGAATCATGATTACAAAAAATTAAAATTTCACCATGTCAGTTAATAAACCCATGTGCAAGTTAAATGTATTTAATTAATGCATCATAAACATGCTATTCAAAATACTCTCTTGGATAATTTAGAGAATAGAGGCAAATTGCAGGAGAAAATTCCACTCTTGTGAGTGATCTGAATGCAATCTAGAAATTGAGTAGATATCCTACTTCAGAACCTGGAGTGACATGATGTTTTTGTCACATTTTCTCCTCTCTAAAACATTAAAGATGATTACAGTAATACACCGTTCTTTTGCTTTTGCTTAGGCATCTCCATTTTTTTCATTGCTGAAACTGTAGGACCATATGCCTTTCTCCTCTCTTAGGTGCAAAGGAAAAAAAGTGAGGGGAAGGGGAGGCTCAGACTAGCTGAAGATGACAGGAAGGCAGTACTTGTCACTAGGCTCTTTTCACCTACAGGAGACTCTTAAAGGAAAGGATTTACAGGCATCCTTCCCTTAAACACTATGATGGCTCGGACATAGGCCAGTATGAGGGGCAGGAATTTGACATGACATGTTTTTCCAATGCAACAGCTGAAATGCAATGAAATAGCCAGAACAAGCAGATGCTGCCATTGGCCTCTGCACAGTCACCCTTACCGGGAATGATGCCGTCACAGCTGAGGAAGCTGACGAGAGAGGGTCTCCCATGGGAACCACCATGTCAGAAATAAAGACTAATTTCTCTCAACAAAGCGAAAAAGTCTGCTTCAGAGCCAAAGAAACAGACATCAGCCTGCCTCTGATGCTGAAAGATGTATTCTTCCCAGAGCCAGTGGATTTAAAGGCTATTCCTCCTGCATCCATTTGACTTCCTAGGAGAACATGTACCAATAACTCCCAGAGGTGAAATGTACTCTTGCTGCCTCTAAATGATTTTCCCATTCATAGGTTTTGCCTGTGACAAAGAATAATGATTTACCCTGTAGTTAGGTTTGTCAGAAACAGAACATTATGATGTCAGTTGAGCAATGAACAGCTGTACTGATGAACTCCTCAGCAGTAAAAATTCTGCTCTCTCCCATTCAGCTGAAAAAAGATTCAACCCTAGTATTAATGAATGGGAGGACATGGGGGAATAAATGGAAGAAATTAGCAGAAGGCAAAAAAACATGGCAGCGTGTGAGAAGTGCCTACAAACCAAGCGTTGTTCCAGAGATTTGCATGTACACCATGTCTGTGGTGTACACACTTTCAATAATTGTTTTATGGGTTCAATAAATTCAGATTTCTTGTTTCTTCCTGAATGTAAAGGTAAATTCTTCATTAAGCAAAATTAATTTGAGGTATATCTACATAAAAAAACCCCAATCAGTATTGTTTCAGCTTTCAATAAATATTGTTTCAGCTTGCCTTAATGAAATCCAAAGGAAAGTTTTATGAAACAGTCATAGAATAATAGAATCATTTATGTTGAAAAAGACCCTTAAGACTATCAAATCCAATCATTAACCCACCACGAGGTGGAAAGGTCCTTTAGGATCATTGAGTCCAACTATTAACCCAGCACTGCCAAGTCCACCACTAAACCACGTCCCCAGGTGCCACATCTGCGCATCTTCTACATCCCTCCAGTGACGGTGACTCAACCACTTCCTGCTCCAACACTTGACAACTCTTTTGGTGAAGGAATTTTTCCTAATATCCAATCTAAACCTCCCCTGGCACAACTCGAGGCCAATTCCTCTTGTCCTATCAGTTGCCACTTGGGAGAAGAGACCCACCCCCACCTCTCTACAACCTTTTTTCATGTAGTCATGTCTGGTGTTCCTGGTAATTAAAAATATGTCTGATTCTGTAAGGAAACTGGAGAATAGCACAACAGAATAGTGCAAGCACTTAACATTAAAGAAGCTCAAACACTGTTAGGCACAAGAGTATTAGTTCGAAAACAAATTAAAGGCATCCCAGATACTCCTACAGAGGTTTAATATTTTACCTAAAGTGCTATCTACTCTTCATTACTCTCTTCCTCAAAGCTGGCACTTAGTCACAGTCAGCTGAAATTGCATTTGGAGAGGGGCGATAACTACACAAGTACTAAAGGCAGCCATAAAGTGTCAATAAATTGCATAAGCAAGAGGCTTCAGCTGTCTGCGAGCGACACAAAGATGGATTGTCCTACGTCAGAGAGTTTCTTAGACAAAGCTTTGAACTAGATAGGAAACCAAAATTAGAATGTAATGGAGAGATTCCATTCTCAGTGGAAATTCTGCTCAGGATACTAAATTAATTTACCTTGTCCATGGTATACAGCCTCATCTGTTAAATTGTGGGGCTATAATGCAGTTGTCAAGATGTACTTGTATTCTTATAACTTTGTTTTCTGTATCTTACCAGAGCACGCTGCTTATGTATGAAGCATAATTCAAACAGAATAATCTTTAGCAAAAGAAGAGCAGAATACTAGTTCAAGAATAAAGAAAACATTGAGGAAATGAAATTGTTAGCAATTTTTAATTTAGTTCTCTGTATTAAATTTACCAGATGCTATCAGTGTAAGAGGAAGATGTCAGTGGCTTACTTGCTTTTTCTTTGCCATTCTTAATCAAGGGGAATTTAAACGATCTTTTTTCACCCACAAGATGTTTCTATTTCTTCTCATATTTTAGGATTGCCAACAGAATGTTAAATCCAGTATACCTGTCTTGAAATGCCAGAGTCAATTAAATGTGACAGGTTCTAGTCGCCTGTATCCCCGGAGCAGCTGCAGCAGCAGTGAACTGTCCCTCTCAAGTGTTTGCAGTGAATATTCCAGTGGTTCCTCCTACACTTGGAATGATGGAAAGACATGCAGCAGAAGGGTAAATCAAATTAATTTTCTTAATTTATTAGCTTAAGTTAGTCTGAAACAAGATTAAAGGAAAAGCTGCCTATTTCAGAAATTTTTTTTCACTTTCTTCTCTCTTTTATATTGAAAACAGTTGCTGCTAAACTCAGTAAGAGCTCTCACTGCAATATCTCCTTCCCTGTCACTCCCCCCCACTTAATTTTTTTAGCAATTCCTTTGTCACTCCAGTTTGCTTAGTCTCCTCATTAATTCTGAAATTTATTGTGTCTTTCATAGTCCAAATTGCTCTTCTTCTTTATCTTAATCCTTCCATTCATATTGTTCTTTCTACAGGTTTTAAATGCACTGCAGCCTTCACACCCCTATGAAATCCTTTATTAAAAAAGAACTTTGCTCTTAATAGCAACGAATGAAATGTAATGTCCTTATGCAACTCCTATATCTCTTTACCAATATGGTAACGCTTTTATTGACAGCACTTGTGAGTAATGTGTGAGCTTTATTTTGTTTCAACAGTCATCCGTGAGATGGGATAAAAGAATAAGCATCGGTTCCTCGCTCCCAAGCAATCTCTCAAGTCCTGCCGATGATCTACCTCCAACTCGTGTCAAGGAAAACCACATCTTAGAAGGGCTGAAGAAATTACAGAAGCAAAAAATATTACTTGAATCACCGTCAGTAATATCAAAATGGGGTTACAAAGATTGCATGAACTCTAATGAAGGAATATATTCCCCTGGAGTTAAATGTGGTGGCCATAATGAACAGACTCATTGTAAGCCAATGGAAATGGAAAGTATTTGCATTGAACATAACAAAACTTTCTCTTATGATTCAGATTCGCATGATGATGCAGATGATGACTCTTCCTCCGTACTGTTGCTGCAGGAATTACCAAGCAAAGACTGCAGGACCTATTGTAACAAATTAACTCATAGCATTTCTGACAGTCGCTTTGACTGGGATCCTAATAGGAAACATTTTCCAGAAAGAAATTCATATTTTAATTCAAAGGAAAGACCTGAAAAATTGACTAGTTTTGTCAGTGGATTTCAGGGAGAAGTAAAATCATGCACCAGAACAAAGCTGCCTGAGTTACAGTTAAATCAAAGCCATGCTAATATAGGCTGGAAAGACCTTAATTTTCAGCTTTCAGATACTGATGACAATGAAGTCTTGGATGAACTGCATATAGAAAGCAGTGATGAGAAAAGTCCATCAGATTTATTAGCAACTCCCTTTACTGAGAAGTACACAAAGGCCTCTGACGTGCTCAAGGTCACGGAGAATTCTCAGTTTGTATCTACTGACAAAGAGGAAAACCAGATACCTGTTCACTCAGACATTAGGCCGAAGACATGTAATTTCATTAAACAACAACAGGTTATAAAAAAGACCTCCTCTGAAGAGTGCATTACGGTAATATTTGATGCTGAGGATGGTGAGCCTATTGAATTCAGCTCACATCAAACTGGAGTTGTCACTGTAACAAGAAATGAGATTTCAATCAACCAGCCACAAACTATGTCCAGTGCAGAATACACTGAACTTACACCTCAGGGAATAACTGATTTGCAGACAGGAACCAATGCTAGAAACTACACTGCTTTAGAAAGACCAGAAGAAGAAAATGAGAAAAATAATCTTGAAGATAATACAGGGAATAAAAATACAGTTGTCTCCGTGACCTGCAGTGAATCTTCATGCTGTGGAAGAGTGACACTGCAAAATACTTCACGACAAAAACTAGTGAAGCCAGTGTATGATGCGTCATACAAGGCCAATTCAAGTTCCACTGTGCATGCAGGAATCAGTCAAAAGCCAAATGTAACTAAAATACCCAGCAGAGGTAAATTTTCTCCACAGAAAACTGTGATCTCTGAGAGTGGGGAGACACCTGTAGCCCTATCAGTGGGCTCCACAGCCCTTGAAAAATCACCTGCTCTGCCACCTGTAAAGCTTTCAAGATTCAAAAAGGCGCAAAGTCCACCTCGTCATTTTGACTCAAAAGTTGACTTTCAGGTTCCAAAGCCCCCTGCCCACCCCCTACCTGACTTGAAATGTCCAGGCAGAGTTGACGGGTCTAAGTATCCAAAGAGTCAGAGTCCAGCATCACCACTGTTGCCTCAGCACCTTATAGAGCCAAGTAACTATGGAGAACCTCCAACCAGAGACTTTCATTGTGATTTAGCAACTGTAGAAGCCCGATCTCCATCCCCACCCCTTCCTCCAGGCAGGTCAACATCCCTGTTGATTCGACCTAATTATGCTCATTCTCCACCCACAGCAGTTAAATTAGGAGAAGCTGGTCCCACTGAAACAACAAAAAATATACTGAAATCATCACCATTAAAAGGAACTATGAACTCTGGCTTTCACAATCAATCTAGTTATGAAATGAAAGCAAAAAATGTATCTTCTGGGGCCAAAATTGAATTAGCTTACCTTCAAGAAAATGCAGAAGGAATTATGCAAAAGAAATGCACATCTCAGCAATCCCATAGTGCATGCAAAGGACTTTCCAAAGTTTCCACAAAGCAAGTCTGCCTAAAAAACCCTAATCAGCTGGGTCTCCACAGGAATCGTGACTATTCCAGCACAGATTTTCAAACAGCTAGGTCCTTTTCTCTAGGTTGTCCGTCACTGGAAACAACTTCTTCACAAGACACATATTCCAGGAAAAAAAGTACTTCCACTGACAGTGGGGTGGATCAGCAACAAAAGATGCCAAACATTCTCCCCACAACTCCTCAAGGTCATACAGCCAGCACAAGTGAGCCTTTACTATCTCAGGTAAACAAATCCCCGCCAACACTGTTTCGTGCCAGTGATCCTGCACACACTACTCAAAACTCTAACGAGAAAGGAATGAAAACCCGTCTTCCTGTAGGACTGAAATTATTTGTCAAATCTCCCCAGCTTCTCCGCAAGAGCTCTACTGTACCAGGGAAGCAGGAAAAAGACAGCATAAATGCAGCTTCCAAAAGTAATGTGAGTTCAAGTAAGTACAAGCAAAGTGAATCTGTATGTGCAACCACCAGAGGTGCAGCATATGCTGAATTAAAAGACTCTAAGTCTGATAATGAAGTAAAAAATAATTTTACTGTGGGACTTAGCATGGATACAGCATCACCTCATTCACATGAAAACTGCAGCTTGGTGGTAGACAGAGTAGATGGATTAGAAAACAGATTAGTTAAGAGATCTGTTTCTTCTAGCAACAAGTCGCACTTGAAGCCAGCTCTGGGCATGAATGGAGCAAAAGCTCGTAGTCAGAGTTTTAGCATTCAAACAGGGGAGAAGCCGTCTGCCCCTCTGACAGAAGGTCTCGGAAAAGTGCGGACTCAAATTATTACAAACACTTCTGACAGAGGAAATTCTCTAACCAGGCAGAACTCAGCCACGGAAGGACTTCAAATCAAGGCTATTCCTGGGCCAGCAGTGACACCAGAGACTCTTTTATATACTACTAAACCCACAGAAAATTCTTATCCTAGACAAGGTTCTCTGGGAAATATGAGTAGTTGCAATAGCCAGCATGGAAGCCCGAGCAAACTGCCCTTCAAATCATCTCCAAAAGTAGACTTGTTTCATAGCACTTCAAAATGTGATGGAAACAAACCATTTTCTCAGAAAGATGCACGCAGCCGATCTATGCAGAGCGAGAGGAGCACTGAAAGTTTTAAACACGAAGCTCTAAGTAAAAAAAGTGTTCTGTCAGCAGAATTGGAGTTAGAAGCATCAGCTACTGTATCTTCTAAACAAATTTTGTCCTTTCAAAGCTTCGATGGAATAAAGTATCCTCATAAACTGGAAGCAACAAAATCACAAAGGCAGCAAATGTCTTTAAAATTAGCAGAAGCCTCTGAGAAGGTTAATGATGTTTTGAGTTCACCGTCTCTGCAACCTACAATAGAGGAGAAAGTCATGTTGTGCATCCAAGAAAATGTGCAAAAGGGTCAGGGACAAACCAAATCTCCCACTGTGGAGACTAAACAAAAGACTGGGCCCTCTATAGCAAGTTGGTTTGGTTTTCGAAAGAGTAAGCTCCCAGCACTGAGTAGCAGAAAAACTGATGTTCCTAAAACTAAGGTAGAAAAAAAGGATGCAAAAGTTTCAGGGTTTGGAATTAAACAGGCAAAATTAGAGAGAAGAAAAGAAAAAAAGAAAACTGAACAACACTGTGAAATAGAAAATGAAATTAACAGGAAAACAGACAATGGTGACATTTTAGCCATGGAGAGCAAAATTATGAAACCTTCCCAAGACTCGACCGGTGAGATTGATTGTGAACAAGTCAGAGGTTCGACTGAAGCTACATACTCACCAAAAGACAGTTTTGTGAAAGAGCTTTTAAACAGGTAAAACTCTGGAACACAAATTGATATGTATTGATGTACTTACAGCTTTACAGATGCCCAGATGCTAAGTTCAATGTATGTTCCTTTTATAGTAAGAATGCACAGTAGCAATCAGTAGGTACACAATTGGGACTTTAATCTCTACAGGAAAAAAAGCATTAATAATGAGGTGATAATTTTGTTCATGTTACTTGTTAACCAAACCACTGGTCTTTGAAATTAAAGAATGGTGAGTTACATCCAAGTTGATAAAAATTCAAATGATTCCAGAAGTCAAGGATCTAGGTAGATGGTATGTAATGATAGTGGATAATAAGGTACATGTTTTAATATATTCTGGCTTCCTGTATTGTAAACAGCAAGCACATATTTGGTAACTAGTCAGAATTAATTACATTTCTAGCTACCACAACCTTTGGTCACAGAAGAACTTAGCAATAGTTATACTGCGTTTTCACATTTGCCCCACAGCAGTCTCAAATATAATATAAATCATTATATGTGAAAGGCTAAATTGATATACTACCTGAAATTGCAAGTGACAGGTTTGATCAAGGCTGGTTAGAAACATTTATCACTCAAAGGTCTAGAGACAGAAAGATACAGAGGGGTTACTTTAAACATTAAAGGGATGGGAAAGTAGAGTGATTGAAGAAGGGCAATGTAATTTATCAGAGGAATCACTCTCTACCTGCAGAGTTGATAAGAAAGCAGCTCAGCAGACAGAAAGTGGATCAAATAATGTTTCCTACAGGAGTGTGTCGAAGGGCAGCTCCCAGGGCTCCTCTCTTCGTGGCAACTCTATCAGCTCTCAAGGAAACCACAAGAAAAACAGCAACACAAAAGCTGATATGGAAATGCAGAATCAGACCCTGGTAAGTGCTTTAGTACATGAAAACATTATTACCTTCTTTTTGACTTTTGGATGTGTTTCCTATTGCCAGTACAGGCAAACAGGATAACAACTGTTTATATATAAGATAGAAAGATTTTGTGTAGCTAGAGAATTGTGAATTAATACAAAAGTTGGCAGCTTGACTATAGGCCATATTATACAGCTAGTCATGAAGATCCTATTGCTTCTGCTGGCAATTCAATTCCAGTGGAGATATATGAACAACGATGTTATAATCATACTGTAGTAGAATGAAGTAATAGGACCATTCTCTTTTTTTTTAGTTTTTTCCCCTTTCCCTGAAAATTGCATGCCAGTGTTAAGCATTCCTCTGAACATTATAGAAGTCATTAAGGCTGAGAAGAGCACTACTGATGGGGAAAAGGCAAAATATTTGACCATGTTTGGGAATATTTGTCACTTAAGAGGGAGCATTCAAAAGTAAAAACATACATTTGACCTGCATCTCTCTTTGTGCCATTAAAAATCTCCCTGTTGATGCCCTGTAGTTAGTCTTATACTTCAATAAGGTACTAACTGTACCTGATAATTTAATTTACCCAGAGAGTAGGAATGTTGTAATTTAGAAGAAAAATCATTTTATTTTCTGTTAGCTGCTAGATTCTGGTTCTTGAAAGGTTGTGTGACTAGCTTTACTGCACTGGGAAGTGTTCACAGAGAGTCTAGGACTGTAAGTTGAAGTCAGGCTGGATGCGTGCCCTTCCTTGTGAAGTTTCTATTAATTAACCTTAGAATTTAATGAGCAATTTCTTGCCTAGCAAGGTCCTTTCCCATGATGTTTCAAAGTCCAGGCACCAGGAGAACAGAGATTCTTTAACTCAATAGCATTCTTTTCTCATTCCTGATAGCTGTCTTGACCATATTATAATGACAATTATTAACCATAATCACAATTTTAACAAAAATTCTTGAAACTTTTGCCAAATATAATGCTTAATATGAAGCTGAGACTATTACTTTTGTTGTTCTAAAAGAACTGAGTTATTGAAGTGTGGCACATACAACTATTTCCTCTGAGAGAATTTGAAACACAAATTCTTTTGGATGTGTTGCAAAAACATTGCAAAAAGCTTCATAATGGGAACTGGAGAAACTCTTAGCTTAGTACTGATGTTTAGGATGCATCCCGTATGGGGTTTCAAATTCAGGCAAATGTGGGGTTTTTTACTTTAATACAGATGTCTTTCCTAAGAACATCTGCAAGGTCATTTTTTAAAACTTACAGGGAACATATGCAAAATGAATGTGTTTGAAAACTTTCCTCCTGACTCCTGTCGTAACATCTCTTCTTTGAAAATGTAGATGCCTCCTGCATTATAAAACCACAAATTATAAGCATATCTAAGGCTGTCCTTGTAGTGTCACTGAAGGGAAAGAGAGAGAATGAAAGTCTGGAAATGTGCAATATGCAGGAAATTCAATCCAACTGATCTAGAACTTTGATAGCAAAGCACAGCCCCTTATCAGAGCCACTCAGTTTAACTATGCCCCATTTAATATGGTCCTGACAGCTTAGGGTATATCTTCACTGTACAGAAGTACAAAAACCTCTACACATTGCTTCTACAATTTCTTTCTAACTTATTATTTTCTAATGCTGCAATAATTTGCTGTGCTTTTTGTCTGTCACTTTGTGAAGTCTTTTTAGCTTCTTCAGTAATAGTCTTTTAAGTATATCTTCAAGAAACACACTTCATTTTATGAGGGAACTACAAAGCTTGTCCTTACTGTACACAAACAATAGAGACATGCTAATTATACTATTTAGTTTTTAAGGACATATTAGTCATAGGGAAAAGGCATTACCTCTGCTATACCATACACTCTTTTGTTAGCTGGGAAACAAAGTATTTTTATATGTTTTTGTAGATTAATTTACATTATATGCTTCATTTTTTTGAGTTTCATATTGTGTTTATTGTGGCACTTCACTCCTGAAAGAAATATCTAGTGCCAAAAGACTGGGGACATCTAGAATAGTGAGATTTAAAATGTGCTTACAGTTACTAATGTTAACTTATGAAAGAGATATACCTTAAGATTCCTCAATATGTGATATTTCATCTTGTCCTCCAAACTTCTAAAAGAAAAACGGTGGAAAGTCTTTAAATTCAAAGTCCATGCATCTTATTACTATCATTTCCAGTTATTCTTTGGTGTCTGCTCACTTTGAAGCAGATTGCAAAGGACTGGGAGATAGATAGCTGTGACTGAAAACAGTTGCATGCAGTAGAATGGCCTGTTGTGCATTTTTTTGCTCATAAAAAGACAAAATTAATGATTTTGGAGAAAAAAGCATAAATCTTTTGAAAAGCCCTAAACTAGGAAGATTTCTTTTATTTTTTTGAACAATGCAAAGTGCATTCAGTCGTACAGTTCAGTGTGGAAGGTGCTGTATTTCAAAATTGCATCTCAGATATATACTGCTTTAAATCCTGGCCAGAACATTTTTAACATTAATTTTTCTAGCAAGTTTTTCCTTTAAAACCTATTTAATTTTTGATGATTAAATCACTTTTCTTATGATGTGCCAGGTAAAGACTTGAGGCACTATTATGCCATAACATATGCACCAATTACCTCTGATTTCTGTTCATGCAAAGAATGTTATTGCTGGACTGCCACTGAATTTATGGAAAAAGCAATGTTCCACCAGTGGTGGCCTTGTGCATTCACCTTCAGAGGGATACACTTCCCGTTAGCGTTCATCAAAAAAGCACTTTACTCTAAAGGCCAGCCAACAGAAATACATAATACTTTAGCCTACAACAAGGATATTCCACATTCTCCAGTACTTTTTCATGTCCTTGGCTGGAGCTTTAGGTGAGAAACAATCATTTTTGTGCTGTGCTGCTTCATTTCATTTTTGTGATTTTATTACAGCCCTCTGTAATTTAGAAAAGCCATGGGCTTTGCTTTGTGAGGTGGAAGCATGGCACCAAAATCAAGACACCAGGAGTTTTGTGTAGCACTCTGAGTCTGCAGTCTGTGTGTTTGGGGAGTACCCAGAGATCTATCGCAATATTGTGAAATGTCACAGCAGCAGCCAAGCACAGTCTGCAAATGTGAGAAACTGCTCTACCCGAAATTTGATGCCAAATGATCACTTGCCTCCTCATTTTCCATAGCCTGAAGAGCATCATTTCAGAAGACAAAAAAAGATGTAATCAAATCTGTAGGATTAAAATATTGTAAATGCACTTTTATAAATCTAGAGAGCAAGTCTTTCATGTCTTCCTTAGGCTGGTCACAGGAGGTCAATAGGGCTACTTGTGTAAGCCAGACAAGCAGAATATATGCTGTGATATGTCATGCAAATTATGATAAATTCTACTGGTTTAGATTACAGAACATATTTAATGTTATTGTGAATGTGCTGTAAGTAGCTTAAAACAGCAGAGAGTGATTAGCAAATAATTTAAGATCTCTGAGATATTGAAAGTTATTGTTTTCCATAGTGCTGGTTTTCCCCTTCTCATCACCCTGAAAGTATCTCTGTTCCTGTTTGATTTATGTAGCATGGCAGAAAAATATGTCTCTGGATCTGAATTATGGCCTCTGATGGCATGTAATGGAGGGGGATTTCACTATATGCTAGGGAGGCACTCAGATTATCTGTACACTTGGGAAATAAGAGTGCAGAAGAACAGAACAAAAATACATCTTCATCTGAAAAACTAGAATACCTAGGGGGTTTGAATAGCACAAACTTAAATATTATATACAGGCTCTTAGAGTGCACTGCATTCTTAAATGAAGTTTTCCTCTCTGTTTAGCTAATAAATGCTTTTAAACAGAGGTGGAAATAAAAATGCTGAAGTTCAGTGTTTGCAAACTAAAGAGATACCATACCACATAACAAGTTCACTTTTTTTTTAACATCTGAAACATGTCATTTCCAGAGAGAAGCAAAAGGTCAGAAGAACTGAGGTTTTTTGGTGGGGTTTTTTTGTTGGTTTTTGTTTGTTTGTTTATTTGTTTTATGTAGAAAAAGACCTTTTCTTTTGAAGAATTGCATTTTGCAAGGGTGTTTTTGATGGCTGCATATTGTGACTTCGAATGAAATTAAAGTTGCTATCCTCAGATATCACTCATAGAATGAGACAGTTTATATACTTCCACTCATAGCTGCCCTGTAACTTTGGTTTATTTCTGAAAAATATTCTGTAGTTATTGTGAAGCAACATAAACAGAGTCACAGATGTTCTTCACTTTTGTTGTTGCACTATGTACAGGCTAAAGTAGTCACAGAAAACCTGCAAGAAGAAGAGGAGGACACCATGACAAGGACTACATGTCAGAGTCATGTGATAGGTACAAAATTATATTTTACACTGGATTTTATTGCTGTCAGTTCTTGGAAAAAGGCATGTTTAATTCTCATTACTTTATTTGTTTGCCCACTAATGTCAGCTTTAGCCTTCATTTAGCTCTGTTACTGGATAGCCATATTTCACCAACTATGTAACAGATGAGTACGTACCATTGCCATTGTGGATCGATGCAATGCTTGAATGCTTGCCAGAAGGGCCTTGGAGTCTGGTTATGAAAGATCATTTCAGCCTCTAAAACTAGTGGGTGACACATAGTGGCTTAATTAGAGGGTTGGCATGATACTTTCAGTGGGAGTAATACTGATATACTATAAGTCTGTCATCTGGCCCTGAATTAGTAAAAATCCGATTAAAATTCTGAATAGCAGAGTAATCACTGTGATAAACTGATCTGAAGGAGTAGCAAACAGGTGTCTGTTCAGAAGGACTTAAAGGTGTTACTGAAAATAAGGTTGCCTTTTCTCTAAACTTTTCAGAAGGGTGGCACCATCCACCCTGCTTTGTGATTGGCATGTGCTAATTTTTAATCTCAGGACATGTAAAAATATCTAATGGGCAATGGAGGACAAAACAAGTTTGTTTGAGGTTTTTGTTAGAGCAGTATGTCATCAATATAAAGAAGTGACTCTGAACAGAAAAGATTCTCCTTTAGCAAGTTCCCTTCCTAGACAGAGACTGCAGCAATAGTTAAAATCTAATTCCATGGTTTCAGGACACTCTTAAGTTTCTAGCCAGAATCTCATTCATTTCACAAATACTGTCAACCCAGCAAATGAGGCTGTACAGATGTATCATGTTGAAACACATTTCTCTTTGGAATATTAGGAAAATATTTGCATGCTTTATTGACTTGTACATCCTTTCCAGTCCCAAATTCAGCCAAATAAACTCTGGCTGTCTTGCCTGAAGGAAAGATCCCTAAAGTCTTCCCTCTCTATGAACCCAACCATAATCTGGCTCCATTACAGCAACTAAATAACAAGAACTTTGAACATCGCAGTGTAAGACTCGGAGGGGATTCTGTGAGTTGGTAGGCACCAGCCCTGAAAATAGAAATATGTGCTTCTCACTCTGTAAATAAAGAATTTGCTTTCTGTTATTAGACATTGACCAGCAGATATTAACTCACTTAAAAATGGTTCAGAATTATTTTTCCTCATACTGAAATAATTATTTTGCCTCCGTCAAATTGTCAAAACTTTAATTTTGAATTAAGTGAAATGTTTCCATTTAATTTTTTAATCTAGATACTGAAAATTAAAATCAACTATTTGCAGCGGGTTTTTTTCTTAAAATATTTTGGTGCTTCCTTGTGGTACATCAGCATAATTGGTGGTTGTGGCTGAGGCCAAGCTGCTATATATTTTGATACTTAACTTTGTAATACATCATGTAACACGTCCCTTTTGGGAATGTTAATATTTTGGTCCTCCCACAGGCACCAAATCTGAGTCTCTGATGGGACATAGTGGTTATGAAATAGGTTGGTTGTCATTCCCCAAAATGAGACTTCAGTTGTGCCTTGGGTTCACAAGGCTCTCTGTTAGCTGGGAAAGGTCATCCCTGTGGACAGCCTTCCTGTCCACCAAAATCTTTTTTTCCAAAGAAAACAAATAGCTTTTTCTTCACCTTTTTAAGGGCTGATGACATGGATAAAGTGACAGGTATCTCTGTGGCCCAGACCTATACAAGTCCACAGTAAGCAGTGCTACAGAGAAGCCAAGCAGTGTGCCCTTAAAAAATTCCTATTATTCCTACGAAGACCTTTCCATTCATATAATTTAGCTGAATTTTACCAGTTGCAAAAGCATCTTCTTCTCTCTAAACAATGCCATTTCTTAAATGCTCAGCACAGGATGGCCAGCTACCCCTATTCTGCCTTGTCAATCCATCTAGAATAACTCAATGAGTTTGAGGATCTAGTTGGTAATGGGAAACATTATGTGCGATAGGTGGTATTGGCACAGTAGAAATAATAGAAGTCTAAGCAAATTTATTAACATTCTAACAATGAATCCTAATGCAGAATGTACCAGTCCTTACTTATTTCAGTAGGACAAGCCCAAGCCTACGAAATTAGAAGCATGGATCTGAGTGTACCTCCTGAATACTCCTCTATCAGTATCATGCTGTGTTTAATTTCACTCTCATCAGGCTATGTTTTATCTTGCATTGGTATTTTTGCTACTGTATATCTGTATTGTTCTTTTTGGATAGCGAGCATTCCTAGATCTTGTTCAGATTCTTTTAAAATTCCTTGATAGAGGTTCTGGCATTTTTCTGATACAAAGGTTTTCATAGAAAGATACTGATTATTTTTACTGCTGAAACTCTTTACGGCTTTCAGAAACATTCATTTGGAACATTTACCCCTTCAGCTTGCCATTTTTAGTCAAAAGCATACACAAGGAAGAACTTTTGAAGATTATAAAGAACTTGTTGGTGTGGAGGAATACCTGAGATGTAAAAGATCCAAATTTGGCTTTCTTTGTTATCAGCTTCTGATTTTCTGTTCTCAGAAGAAAAAGGGAATAATACAGGAAGGATGGCTCTGTAAATGCTGTGCCTCACTGCGGTCAGGCACATGGCAGTGAGCCAGGTCCTTAGTCTGATCAAAGGGGTCAGTTCATGTCTTGGTGGAGGCTTTTGGTCAGTTGTTTTTGTGCAACAATTTCACAGTGTTGGAGGTTCTTCCAGAACAGGAACTTCTTAGAAATCTTGAAAATTTCAGTGGGCTGTAAATTAATTTCTAACTGTATTTGTCATCATCATAAACAGTTGTTTTATAGAATCATGATGATGATGATGATGATAGTCATCATAGAATGGCTTGGGTTGGAAGGGACCTTTAAGATCATTTTGTTCCAACCCCCCTGCCATTAACAGGGACGCCTTCCACTAGACCAGGTTGCTCCAAGCCCCATCCAACCTGGCCTTGAACACCTCCCGGGATGGGGCAGCCACAGCTTCTCTGGGCAACCTGTGCCAGGGCCTCATCACCCTTATAGTAAAGAATTTCTTTCTAATATCTACTCTAAATCTACCCTCCATCAGGTCAAGGCCATTCTCCCTTGTTTTAAGAAAACAAAGTTCACTGTGGGTTTTTAGCTGTTCGTTAATGAGTTTGTTCTACTGGGTTTGTTCAAAACTGTTAACAAACTTAGAGCTGAACGAATTTATAACTAAACAGTCTTCTAGGTTGGTATCATGTAAGATAATGCTGGTTTATCATGTTCTAATAATGAAATACTTCTGGGTGTGTTAACCAGAAAATGTGTAAAATTGCAGTTCCTAGGATTTTAATGTATTTAATTGTTGAAAGAGGGATGATGTGGAAAATGCTAAAGTACCTAGTAAGGGGAAGGGTATAATAAAAGGGTTGACTTTCCCTTCATTTCTTGAGACTCCCCAGCTCAGACAGTACAGCAGGGTCTCCAAATATTCCTATATATAAAATTCTTGTATTGAATGTAAAGATGATGCATCAAGCTCCTGACAGTATTGTTCCCATGTAAACATAAAAAAGCCTTTATTTTACAAAGGAAAAGAATTCTATTTCCTTCAAGACACTAAAAGTGTCATTGTTTGTCTTGAATTTTCCTATTGTCACAATGGCCCAGAAACTCATAAGACAGTTACAGATGACACATAGAGAATGTAATAATTGGACATCTTGAGAAGAATAAAGCATTTGTTGAAAAGTTCAATGCTTCATTTTTCAAGTACTGTTTCAAATTAGCAGCTACTCTTAGAAAAGTATGATTGCATTAATTATAATGCATTAAGAGTTTTCATTGATAAACAGCTTCAAGGGAAAAGACAAAAATCCACGGCACAAGCAAACAAATGCTAATTACTGAAGAATTCATTCTTGCAGACAACTTCACATGGGAATACTATGGTATGCAATAAGAGTATTTTTGGATAGACACAAATTAATAGGTTATTTTCTTTCTGGTAATATATCTCTAATGAACAGGAAATTTAGTCATAATTAATCATATCATTTTTCAGTGTTGATATGAACCTATACTGAGGCTGAAGTGAAAGACTGAACGTGCCATTTTCTCAGACATCAACACTTAGGTGATTTACCAAACCCCATGTTTGGAAGCTGCATGATGATAATTTTTCTGGGTTCTGTTTCTTTTCTCTTTGTTACCCCGTATGGGTGACAAATTCTCTAGAGGAGCAAGTCAGCATGGAATATGCTTTTTGCTAATGATATGCTTAAGCTTCACACAAAACATAATCTCAGCATAAGGCTGATGAGAAGTGTCTGAGAAGGTTTCAAGTCTATTCTTAAATTCACACTTAGATTTCAATACAAAGAAAGAGTATTTTTTGTCACAGATATTTCTATGTGTGAATATGACTATTCACCATAGTGGATTTCCAGCAGTCATTCCATCCTTAGCAACCTAAGTGAATCAAACAACTCTTCTGTTCTAAAGCACCGAAATTCAGGGAGTACATGAAAGCATGGATAGTTTTTCTAAAGGAATTGTTTTATTGAACTGGAATGTTTTTGGTTTCAAATGTTATATTTAATATGTCACTGATTGAGCTAAAAGGGTAGATTCATTGTTTAATAAATGCCTGTTGAGTTTTGACATGAAGGGCGTCACTGCAAGTAGATTTTGTCCTCAAAATGACATCACTGGTAAAAATAAAATGTATTTTAACAATCTGAATAAACAATCAGTTTGCTTGAGCTTTGTACACTAGAGAGTAAATATTGATAACATGATAATTGGTAGTAGCAATCCAAAATACATCTAGGTACTGCCTACTGAAGCTGTGTGGGGAGTTAATTCCCTGAGGCAGGCTGGGGTTAGAATCCACAGTAGAATGATTCACAGTTCTTGGAAAGAAATTACATAATTGATCCCTGATGTAACTGCATTGACCCCTGTTGTTTGTTTGGAGAATTTCAACTGAAATTCAGAGATGGGCAAAGGTTGTGAAGATAAATGTAGTCAGAATTTTTGACACTTTGAAGAAAGACTTGAGACTAATTTTTGTCAACTTTCCATTAGAGGTCCAGGTCAGTTGCTAAAAATTGATTCATCCAACATTAAATGGAAAACTTGTAGATAATACAGAGAAAATGCCTGCAGAGACTTAAAAGTGTTTTAAAAGTCTCTAACTAGATAGAGAGTTGGGCTTCCACACTATCAAAGCAACATTAAAAGTGCATTGTAGACTTTGCTGCTTTGTGCTAGAACAAAAACACACACTGAGGTCAAGGGATTCTTTTGTATCTCTGCTGTAGCCCATCGCTCGATTCCATTAAAGTTCTTGATAATCATCTGCCTTAAGGCAGGCTTTATCATCATTCTTTCTACTTTCCAAGAACAACCTTATAGAAGGGTTTTGCAGTGTAATTTAAAGGCAATCTGGTCAGAAAAAAGGAGAAACTTTTTTTTTTTTAAGAAACTTTTGGGAGACTTGTCTTCTCTAGAGAGCATTTGTTTGAATCCCTCAGATGCCCAACGGTACAAAAAGGAAGAGTTGTTGGTATTTTATATGTTGCACTGCGTTTTAAAATCCACCCCTCTAAGCTCTATATGCAGCAAAGTGATCAAACTACATTTTCAGTAGAAGCCAGGAATGTCCTTCACAGCAAGTTTTATAGGTGAGCTGCTAGCTACTTGATAGCAATTTTACAGATATACTGATAGCAAATGTAGGACATGTAATATGTTGTAGATGTAAGTAGATTTGACTTAAAATGAAATGTCAGCATTACAATTATTTGTATCAAGGTATCAAATATTAAATATGATAGCCCTGGCTTTATACTGTGATATTGTTTTATTTAGCACCCAGTAGCCATACTATGAAATTATATATATGATAATAAAAAGCCACACTTCATGAGGAGACTTTTCTATGAGGGGCAGACCTGCATTCTTTCTAGTGTCCCAGATAAATTTGTTTGTCTCTGATTCCTCTTTTCTTTCTGGTTCTTATGTATGTTTTTCCCACTAATATACACATTTACTGCTAAGTGGTGGTCCCTCTTTACTGCTTGTGCAACAGCCCAGTATTGCCTCATTATCTGGGCCACCATTCAGAGCCTATCTTTTTGTTTCTATACCCATAACCATTTCTAATCAACACTTTCTTTGCTCCAGTGTCGTCTGCCCTTTTTTCTCTTGGTTTCTTCCTGAAATCTAGATCTGAGGAACACTGGAACTGAGAAAGTAGGTTTCAGATTTCATTTCTGAAAGTGCAATTTAATGTACATACTCATAGTGCTCAGATATACAAATTATCCAGTGTCCTATTCCAAAGCTGGATGAAAACAATAGCAGTTTATCTGCTTGTTTAAATAAGCTTGCACCAAGCTTCCAGTAAGGGAAAAACACCAAACACCCCACCTCTGCTGAACCAAAGACTTAGTTTTATACACCATTATGTAAACTGCTAAAACTTTGGGTGTTCTTACTAGTGTATTAAGTAAACAGCTGTTGAATTCATGTTTTCTCATTCTTGGGGAATGGAAATAGATATGAAGGAAACAAGCCTGCTTAATGTGGTAAATACATTAAGTTTGACATCCATCATCCTAAAACATGTCCATTAAGTCTGACATACTTGAGCAAACACATTTACATTAAGGAACCCTCAAAACCTGGAGACAGATTAGGTCTGTAATGAATTACTCAGATAAACGTAACAGGATAAGTGACAGAGGAAAGATGGTGAACAAATTGAACTGTATTACTGCCTGTGCATTCAGTAAAGAGAGGCGATCCTTATCACTGTGGAGAGGCAAAAGGATAATCCAAAAGTTACTTAAATGCCCGACAAATCTTTGGACACCTCTAATGCATTTAATGAAGAACAATATTCAACTGATAAAATGTCTTCTGACCACAAAATAAATCTTGTCTTGTCATGAAGTCTCAATGCCTGAGAAAACAACTTATCACTGTCAGTGTTAATTCCTTTCATCAAGCCATTGGTAGAAGTTGAGAAGAACCATTTAGCAATCATCTTATCACGGATATAGCAGTTGAATAATTCATTTACACATGATCAGATAAAGGAAAAATGTTTGCTATATCTTCCCCATCACCACTCAGCGAAGCTGTGGAGTACCTAGAAGTCTCTACATGTGAGGTTGCTGTCTGTAAAAGTCATCAAGGAAAACCACTTATCACTGAATCTGTTTCCAGTCTGGGTTTGTTCCTATTTCGAATCTGCAAAATGTACGTTTTGATACAAGGTTTGATAAGCTATTAGGTTTTCATTAATCCCTCATATGAGCAATGGTACAAGTACGCATAAATTTATTTGGATATCAGTAACAAAGCCATTTTCTAAAGCCCTGTGTGCATATAGAAGCTGAGAGGTATGTGTTAGATCTGTAGGTGCTGGCTGTATTGCTCAGTAAGCCTGCTTCCTAGGCTAGAGCCTTGAAATGGGAGTTACGAGGAGCAGGCAGCTTAAAAACAAAACTCGCTATATCTAACCATCTTGGATGTTAATACAGAGGATTAGGTTCCCAGTTGCTAAGACAATGATGAATTAATAAATTGTAAAATAAACCGCTGGCCTCTAGCAACATTAGGATCCAAACTTATTCATAAAAAAACCCCAAACCAAAACAAAAAAAGCCTCAAACCAAGATCACAATCTCCTTATGTATCATGGTCTCACTGTCCTCAGAATACTTGAGACAGCAGGTGTGTGTGAAAGCACACAAACAGAACTGATCTCAGCTGGGTAAAAAGCAGTTACATTTGTACTTTGACTTACCAAAATACCTCAGTCATTTCCTCTAACTTTATGCCACTTGATGCCTTCATGTAATATCCCCAAAGCATTTACGTTTTCGATTTCATGCAGTTATCAAGCACTCTTCTTCCCCTTTTGTACTTCAAAATCTGCATTTTCTGATCCTTCACCATGATTGAAATGACCTGTATCTCTGGTTTCTCACTTTTCTGAACCAGAGTAGCTAAAATGAGCCATCACTGAGGGGAAATCTTGTTTAATAACTAGTAGGCATTGCAAGAACAACTGACTGGGTTGTATGTAGAAACATACCTATAGGTTGGAAGTTCTCCTGCTCAGACACTTTGTCAAAATGGAGAGACCTGAGACAGGAATGGCATTATGTGAGTTTGGGCCACTAGAAATGGGATGAATACTGTCTGCTGTACTGTGTTCTTGACTCATTTGGCATTTGGACATTTCTGCAGGGATTAATTTTGAAATGATTGTCTGGAGGAACCTATGATAATAGAGTGAAACTTTCTGTGTATTTTTCTAGATGATACTTACTTTCCAGGAAGATGATGGAGAGCCTTGCCAATGTGAATAATAAGAAACTAACATCAATTAATGTCTTCTAATTTGTGTCAGCTTACCTTCTTCACAGTCTGGCAAAGACAAATCATTTCTTTATGCTTTAAAGATAGTGCACATAGCACTTGTCTAATTGCCAATTCTTCTGTAGCACTGCTGCAGCCTACTGTCTAGCTTCTCTTCCTTCTGTGGGGAGAATTAATATTTTGGATCAACACTTCCTTATTAGCCACGATGATTAGCTGCTAATTTCCTTCTTTGTCATTACATTTATTCATCCAGAAATACCAAATTTTATCACTAGAATGAGAAGTGTGGCTCTTTATGCATTATATATAGGATACAGTCTAATTATTATTCAAGATACTGAAAATCTGCTGGTCTCATTCAGGCTTAAAATGTCAATTAAACAGGATGGCCGGGTTCTTTGACTCTGAAGTTAATGCTTCTGTGTCGATTTACACTACTTTACAGTCTAACCCAATCTATATTCATTTTTATCACTCAAATCTGGACTGTGCCTGATTATCATACCTATTACAGGATAGTACATGCCAGTATTCTCTATAACAGTATGAGTTGTTCTATTTGAAACTTTTCTACTTTTACATGTATTTTGCTTCTGGCTAGGGCCATCCATAGATGTGTGTATGAGGCTTCAGTCATGCATTTCCCATTAACTAATTCATACACCTGAAGTACAACTGAGCAAACTGAAAATCATTTTGATTGAGGGTGTGTTGAGTTATTTTAAACGTGTTTCATCTGTGCTCATGTGGACTTTGTGCTCCTTTTCTACAATGATACCTAGGATAAGTTTTATGAAAAATAAAAATAAAAATTTCACCTGTATTATCAATTATGTTTGAGCTGGCATATGCCTTTCCAGATTCTCACTCTGAGGACAGGATGCCTATTCCTATTTTTTTTGCTGTTTTTAATTGAGTTTGAGGAGCTTTGATTCATGTCTTCAGTCTGAGATCTGAATTGTTGACATTTGATTATGCAATTAGCCATCATAGCAGATCGTAAAAAAACAGACTCTTCAAAAAAATCACTGTAAGAGAGAAATAATACCTATAGAATTAGTGCATAGCTTTTAATACTAGGTGATCTCAATTACTCAGTGTTTGGACAACTCACTGTTACGAAAAAGAAAAAGAAATCAACTAATATATTCATAGTGACTAATTTCTCTACTTCCTATCTTTAACAGGCACAGAGGTGCAGTATTTTGTTTCAAAATGGTCATTCTAATGGTGGTTTTGTAACACCATGTAACATGGCAGACTTTTTTTTTGCAAATAGTAGATTTTCTGAAAAAAAATCTCTGTTCATTCCTCTGGCTTTAAATCATGATGGTTTCTTACTAACTCCTGCTTGCATGCAGTTGGTTTCACAGTGATTCAGCTGGTTTGGAGGAGCTGAACTTGAACTTGGGTACCAAAGCGGAAGGATTATAGTACACCTAAAAGTTACTCAAGGCTCTCTGCACTCACTCTGTTAATGAGTTTTCACATCATTAATTAAGAAATAAAATCAGTCTGTTTCAGGTGTGCATGTATATTTTTAAGTGTTTGTTAGCTTTAAGTAAAGCCATCTGCAGAGCAGAAATAAAAATAAATTATTTAAAGCTTCATTTAATATTCAGGTGCCTTTAATTTCAACATTTTTTGTACTAACAAACAAAAAGCAGTGATGTTAAAAAATAAATATAGTATGTTCTCTCATGCATTTGCAAAACCCAGAGCTTCCTATGCACTTAGAAATCGGTCCATGTTTACCAGAGACAGCATTTGTGCTTAAAGCACAATCCCTAAGTCCTATCTGTTGGGAATAGAAAATCAAAGAAAGTATCTCCATATGAGTGAAAGTAAACTCCAATTTATAAGAGAGTTGCTTAAGAGCAAGTAAATTAGTGCTTCCATCTTTCTATCCTTAAATGCTTCCAACACGCTAGTCAGTGAACAGAAACCCTCAGTGGAACAGCCAAATGCTCCCTTGGGCACTGTGTGTTGCCCGTGTTTCTGAGATGCTACATGTGACCTCTTCACTCCTGTGGTCTAATGCAGTTATTCTTAAAATAAACCAGCTGCCTCTAATAATATTAGCAAAAAAACCAATCTTAATGCTTCTTGTAAGTATTTTTCAGCTTGCTATTAATTCCTGAACAACCTCCAAAAAAGCTAAAAGTATCTCTACACAAGCATTATTCATTGAAGAGATTACATGTTGGTTATACAGCGGCTGCCAAACATCTATGTTCTTTATCCTCAGGATAGCAGTGTGATTAGCTCTGTGTTTTAATATGAAGAACTGGGGCATGAAGAGAGAAAGATAAAGGCCTGTGGTTACAAGGAAGAGGCATGGCTGAGGAAGCCCTTAGCACCTGGGTAAATAATAAACCATCCTTTCTTGGGCTTTCCTACTCGTAAGTAGAATTCCTGAGAGCTGGGATATGTCTTTTTTGTTAGAGAACCGCAGATGAAGGGAAGCATCCACTCATGCCTTGAATGAGCAATCCCCAGTAAGATGTTCCTGAGACAGTGTGCAGTTGTTGGCTAGCAACCTTTACATTTCAGAGTACTAAGGGAAACAGAAGGCTTTGCTCAGTAGGGAAACAGAAGGCTTCACTCAGTGAAAAAAGCCTGGGAAAACCACATTTCTGCATTGCGGCAGACCTGTTACTTACCTTCGATTCACACCTTGCTTCAGATGTGAGGAATTCTCTTTCTTCTCAGCTGTTCCTCATCTGTAACTTTCTTAAAGATAGTTGCAAAGCTGTAAGGCTGATTGGCAAGTGCAGATGTAAAACCACAGGGGGACATAGAGCCAAAAAAGAATGGGGATAGCTCCCCAAAGTATTCCTAGGCTGGCCTCATTGACAGCCAGGCTGCAGCTGGATCTCATTTAATTACCTTTTACACAGAGCTTAAAGTTGCTCTTCACGTGAGTTATAGGTCTCAATATATCTTTTCTTGTAGAACTAAAATAGTATCTATTTCTAATATCCTGCCTCCTGAGAACAGTGAGTAGATTTTTAGGAAGAAAGTATAACAGCATAATACAGAGAGATCATTCCAGACATCATTGGTTGTGAGAGTTCCCCAACTGGAAAAGTACATGTAGACCTTTGTATTTAATAGACACTGAGACGTGCAGTAGAAAATTCCAAGTTCCTTTTCTAGCTCATTTTGTTCTCTGTAACAGCCCTATTCCACATAGCTTGCCACCATTACAAGCATGCAGGGAACAGATCTAAATGCCTGGAGGAGGATGGGAAGCACTTGTTAAAAAAAAAGTCCATAGATAACTCCTAAATTGGAGTACAAGATCATTAGTACTCACTAATAATTCAAACTAATCTTCTGACTTACTGTTAGAAATTTATTTTAAGGCGGGACTGAAATTAAAATGAGGCAGCAATTTTCTGTTTCAACTCAGAAAATACATTCCAGAGATGGGATTGTGGTCATGGAAAACTGTGAAGACAACTGACAAATTATTGGATAAGTGACATATTGAAGTTTGTGGGTTTTGAAAAAAAAGCGTGACTCGGAAGAAAATAGAACACTGAATAAGTTTGTAAAGTCTGTATTTATTTTATTATTAGTTTTATAAATAGGTATAAATTGCAATTCCAGATTCAAGCAGCCATGAATGAAGTTCACTTGTAGATCCATCATTTGAAAATACACAGTACAATCCTCTGACCATTTACCCTTCCTTAGTATACATTAGAAATAATCCCATGTCACCAGTACAATGCCCATGGGAGTGCAGGGCAGTGAAAACTTGGGTCTTTTCTAGTTTTACCTAGGATAGCCTTTGGTGTTTTTTAGTTCTATGTACTGGTTATATCTCAGATCCAGATAGAAAACAATAATGCACTCATCTTTGACTAATTGGATCAAATTATAGTGTAAACCCAGAAGGAATAATCTACTTAAAACTGACATTGATTTGGCAGAAATACATTCATTTTTCGTGGTTGCTTTAGCATTGCAGATGAAGAGAAGGATGTGCAAATAAAGAGATCTGTTTTGCCATCTGTAGTTTAAGTTCTTCCTGCCAATGCCACATGTAGCTTAAAGATGTTTATTAACTTTTAAAAGAATTTTACAGGGCCCTATTTACATTTGAAATATTTTTCTGAAAAATAGAAAAATTATTAATTTTTAATTTGGCATGTTTCAAAATACTAGAAAAAACTATGCTCCCTTTCTGTTTCAGAAGAAAACAATTACGTTATCTTGTTCCCTGTGTCAGTTTAGTAGAAAGTCTTGAACTTTCTAATGCAAAGAAAGTTAGAATTTCTTAGAATTTCTTAGAATTTGTATATTCTGCTACTGATGGGAATTACATCCTTTCACTTTTACTGTTGTAGATACTCCTTGAAGAAAGGCCATTCAGTGTTATGTACCTCTCAAAACCTTTCAAGGCTTGAGTCTGTACTGAAAACAGCTTGCTGGAAATTTCCCAATGAAACTGTTCTTGATACAGCGCTATTTTTGACTGATTTTTTTTCCTGAAAATGTCTGCTTTCTAGGGAAAATTCTGGTGGTTACTTTAAGCTTCAGCTAAAATTTGTGTCAATCATGTACAGTTTTGTAGGCCAAAACTCGAAAATTTATGTGAGGAATATCTCAAACCAGCTGTAGTGGTGAGCACAGGGGAGGATTCCACATTTTTCATGAAGTGGGATGCTTCTTTGAAAGAAAATATGTCCCTATGCTATGAGTATTATACATAGAAAGCCTGATGGAAGCAGAACTACCTGTAATCTTTTTGACCTAAAATACACTTGTCCTCTTTGTTGCTTTTTATTCTTAACGTTAAGATAGATTGGCCATCAAAGTTAAGTAACATAAGCACTTCTGTAACTTTGCCAGCTCCAAGTAGAAGCTGTTAGTTTGTGTGACATTTGAAGTAGAAATCATATCTGCAGTAGTTGCATCTGGTATCCATCAGTATGTTTCATTAGCAGCATCATGGTTCTACCTGACAGGAAATGGTTGAGGTTATTGAGCTGCTTCTGGAAATCTCGACCCCTCAAGCAGCACTGAAAGGCAGCTGCCTTCTGTCAGTCATGGCACAAGTGGGTAGAGAGGCAAAACTGCACTTAAAACATGATAGGGCCTGTAATTATTTCTTCTCAGGACCTGTAAGTCCTTCCCTGTGGGCCACCATCCAGAAATGTCTCCTCTTATTGTGCTTAATTCAAAATGGGTGAATTGCCTGACCATTTTGAATGATATTATGTATGCACAGGTATTGATGCCTTATTTTAGCTCTGTGGGTAAAACTGGATCTTGTGGTTTCCATAAAGATTTTTATGGATGATTCAAAAATCATAATAAAACTCACATATTTTTTTAACTAGGTGGTCAAAATAACCATGAGTTATTTTATAGGCTTCTTAACCATATGTAGAGAAGGACGGGTATGTGATTTGTGAAGAAACTAAGCATCTGTGAAACTCATTTAAGATACAACATAAAAAGACTTTATTAGAATGTGAATCTTTACCTGAGGAAGCATTATGAAACACTCTCCAGTTATTCAGTTAAAGGTTTGTTTGCAATAACATGTAGCGCTATATCCCCCTTAGCAAAAGCATCTTTTCACATTATTGAAGAAAAGCATATTCAGAAGCTGTATTTAAAGGTACATCATCACCTTATGTCTTCTATTTTATGACATTCATGAAATCTCTTGGATGTGTGCTAGGATTCAACATAGGTTCAACATTAGAAAGACTTACATGTCCCTAATCTAAATGAGGGACAGATTTTGCTCCATTGCTTATTTTGAGTAACACCCTATTTTGTAGCCAGTGGTGTAGAGCTCAGCCTGAGGGAGGTTGGACCCACATTCCTTGTTTTGTGCTGGAAGCAATTCCCTTCATTGTAGCTGTTCTGTGTTTTCTTTGGTTTTTGTGTTTTGTTTTGTTTTTTTTTTCCAAAATTGGCTTTCCTTTCACATGCATTATATATAAGGAGGAACAGAGAAGGGGGCTGTATAACAGCATAAAGCAGCGTGGTACCAGTTCAGACTGAGAGCTCCTCTTGCCCTCACAGAGACTAATACCGGTACTTTTGAAGGAACACAAAAGCAAGGTCAGTGCTCAGCTTCTCTGGGTATCCTCTTCCAGTCTCCAGTGATTTGTACCCAGGATGGTTTCTGAGCTAGAGTTGATGTACTTTTGGTACCTTCATGGCAATTGTTTCAGAAGAAGTAAACAAAAGTTGAAGAATAATTAGGTTTAATGATCTGATGATGGCATTTAAGATGCATTTTTAAATAATCTATGCTCTGGAGAATGCCTTAAGATACTTTAATGAACTCCAAGTTGTCAGTTCTTGATAGTGGGCTGTGTTTACTTCTAACTATTTAATTTTTACATTTCAGAGGAAAATGTAAAAAACCCACAGAAGGAGCTGCTATTGTTATTTTCCCCAGTGATGATCTCATTTTTAGAATTCCTGATACCTACCAGCCTGAGTGTATGTCCCTTTTCTATTCTCTTCTTGTCCAGACCCTCAGAATGGTGCACAGTTTTCACAGATTCTTTCCATTCCATCTAATTTGGGTGCTGACCCCATGTTGAAGAAGCCATGGTGGTCTGCTGATACCAGAAAACATTGGCAAAGCACCAGTGATAATGCAATGTACCAAAGCCTGTCCAGATGTAAAACTACCATGTCCAGCTGATGTAGGGCATGAACTGTATGATCATCTTGCCTGTAAAAATATTACATCTGAAAGTTATTGAGAAGTAGGGAGCTCAGCAAACTTCAAAAAACTGTCTATGCAGTGTTAATTCCTTTTGTTGAGAAGCTTCTCAACATTAAAGGTCTTCCTCAAATTGTCCACAAAGCTCTTAGCAATGGCCTGTCATCAAAAGATTTCCATGCATTTAGGAGTTTTCTTGATCTCCAAAAAATTTCTGTAAATTCTTTCTTATTTCTGTTTTCAGTTCTGGAAATGTTCCTCTACAAGAGGACTTCCAGGGGCTTCATTTTTGGCCCAGACTCAAGTCCACATGATGGAAGAGAGAGAAGGGGCTGTTTCAGTATTTCAAACTTTTGATTCTAGTCTGATTTTTCAGTGAAATGGCTGATAGTGAGTCTGTCTGTGTCCACTATAAAAACTAAGTACCATTCTGTGAGCTTCTTTCTTTTCTGGCAAAGAAAGAGAAGCAAAAAAATCAGAAACAGGCAAGGAATTTGGCTGGTATGCCAGGAAGACTTTGCAAGCAAATGTAATTAAGCTCATATATAACTCTTTTCAGGCTTTAATGTTTTGCAGAATCATTTTTCATCTATTGAGTAGTACTGTCACAGCATCAGAGATTTAACTTTTACATATTTTCATTATGTAGTCTTGTGCAGCTCTCACTGATAACAGTCATTTGAAGTGTCAGTGCTGCTGATGAAATCAGATGGGCCAAGAAGATGTTTGAAAGCTGTCACTGAGATGTATAACATATTTTTTTATTTTGCAGTTGCTTCATAAAAATTTAAAAACAACACAGAATGTATATTCATTCATTCAATAATACAAATTGTTATGAAAGATACTTTTTAATTTGTATTATATAGCTTTAGGGATGAATTAGTTACGTTCACTAGTGAAAAATTAACATCCACAAAGAATTTGGTGGTGTACTCTGGATTTAGGACTAAGTTTTTGAGGACAGTTCAACATATCTGAGTCACAGAATTCTTCAAAAATCTGTCTTTAAGTGTCACAATGGGAGCTGCTCAGTATTGAGCACTTTGAAAAGCAGGCCCTTTTGTGGTTTTTCAAAACTAAAAATTAGTGAGCTGTTTTAAAAATCTGTTTTCCACCTGGTGTATTGCTTTTATCATGGATAAAGTCTCTATGAAGGAAGACCATAATCGATTAAAACTATTTTTCCTTTTAATTAAATGTGACACTGCTGGTGTGATCCTACGTCACTCTCCCAGTTATTCTGAGAACAGCAGGAGATTGTATTTTCTTGGAAGTGTAGCCCTCAGTATTCATTTCTCTTGATTTTATGCCGTTGCTTTCATAGTTCCTTCCTAGATCTACACGAGGTAACAGTGGGCAAGACAAGTCCTTATGTCATTTTAAGAAATATGACCTCAGAAGAAAAAATAATTTTCATCTTCCAGTTCTCCCTGAGCAAAAGCTGTAGCTTTCCTGTTTGATATACATTTTGATCCTACTTAATTTTCCTGTAATAATTAGGAGGGAATGACTTTTTAGTTTCTCAGAGAATGCTCAGAAAGGAAACAACACTACAAGATCCTTCAAAGTCCCTGTGGAAATGAGTTACAAAATCAGGTCCTACATTAACCATACAGATGTAGATGGGAGACTCTTCAGACTTTTATTTTCAGGAAGTTCTTTTTTCTGTGGTGCTTCCAATTTACTCCATGTCTCTGCTGAAGAGCTTGTCTCTCCAACATAACCAGCGTTACACAAATGTCTTTCTTCTGGCCAAGAGGCAACTAACGGAAGTCCTCTCTTATCCTATGTTATTCTATGTTATATAATATCTATATTCCCTTATTTACTAACTCTGTCACTGACAGTCTTTAGTTGAAGCGTTTCCAGTCCATGTTAAACACACTGTTTAAAATCAGTTACCTGCAGAAAATGGCAAGGGCAGACACCTAGCATGTTAACTTGCTTTTTTGCACTCCCAAGAGTAACAGTTAACCCACTTCTAGCTAGTATTTCACTATTCAAAAACAAAACAAAAAATATGTCAGAGGAAGGATTGCCAAATTAAGAGACTACAGTACATGGGTTGCCTCCTTTTGAAGCATCAGAACCAAATATAATTGTTTGGGGTGTTATTTACATTTCCTGGATAATCTTCAGCAACTTCTAAAATCATTATGGCACATGAGCTCAAAAATGTGATGTAAAATGTAGGTGCCAGCTAGACATGGCTCCCACATCTTATCTCCTTTTACCTATGGAGAGAATTGACTGGGATGCAGTAATTGTGTGAGGGAAATCAGAGTCACTTGTTGCCCTTTTAAAAGACAGCACGTAGCGTGTTTTGCTCTTGCAGTTCAACCAGGCCCTGTAAGATTAAGGTGCTCAATATGACTTTCAGTCCTTCTTTGATTCTGAGTGACAAGGATAAGGTAATGAGGACCACATGAACATAGGCTACTTTGCTTTTGACAAGAACCAAGAAATATAAATAGACATTTATCTGTAAGTAGTTTCTTACTTGCTATCAAGTAAGGCCCATTAGAGATGAAGATATTTAACATAAATGACCATGGTAATGCTCTTAGTTCAAAAACAAATAGGCAAAACCCATAAGGGAGGAATATTTCCAAATTTCTGAGAGTATTAGAAACACTACAGAAGAAAAAATAATTAAAATGACTT
This sequence comes from Chiroxiphia lanceolata, assembly GCF_009829145.1. Classification (NCBI taxonomy): domain Eukaryota; kingdom Metazoa; phylum Chordata; class Aves; order Passeriformes; family Pipridae; genus Chiroxiphia; species Chiroxiphia lanceolata. The sequence continues at coordinate 32,444,328 of NC_045643.1, read as the reverse complement.
GTCAGAGGTCTGCTAACTACAACAGACTTAAATAACAAATGGACATATCATAAAAAAAATCAATATCAGAAACACAGAAGGTAGAGACGGAGAAGATATATGGGGTCATATTCTGCATCTCCTGCTAGAGTACAATTGTTCACTGCAGTATATCTTTTAACTAGTGTAGCCTTAAATTGTTCAAAGCAAAGGAAATTCCTCTACTTCCTTTGGGAGTGTCTGCCACAGACTGAAGATCTCGCTGTCAAGGGATATTTCCAGACATTTAACCTAAATTATGCTCATTTTCCAACCATTAGTGCTGAATTTTCCTCCTTGGTGTTTATAGCTCTCAGAAGGACCTTGCCATCATAGTCCCTTTGACATTGTTTGCCCATTATGCAAACAAAAGGGAAGTCTCTGGAAACCGATAGAAGGCAGGGGGTGCTGGTGCATCCTAGTTGCTAGGATAGCAACGTGCAGGCATCTACACTTGCATATTTCTCTGTTCCATGGTTAGTACAGCACCTTTCCAGTAGGATAAGGTGGAGGGCTATGTGGGACCACAGTGCTTCCAAACCAATTACTTTAAGGTATCTCTGACTGGCATTATGTTGGGAAGTGCAGAGCCAGGGCATAACAAGGAAAATAAAGGCATGGCTCTTGCCATCCAAGTTTTTCAGGATGCTCTGAGAGATGGGTATCTCTGAGAAATTCTTAAATCTTAATTTTGTGTAAGAATAAATGATACATTTTCATTAACACATTCTTGTATGAGAAGCAACTAACAAAGCATAAGAATGGGGAGGCCAAACTTCTGTGGAGTGCAGGTTTGTGTCAGAAATACAGTACACAATCCCTCGTATTAGTACTCCTCAGACTTTCTGTAGGCCTTCAAACTAAAAAATTTAAAAATTCAAGCTGTAATCACTGAGACATGCCTGTCTTATTCATTATCACACCATTACTCTGAAGCAAGACAGTGTCAATGTTTTGGCACCTGTTGGTTGGTTTCACTGCACTTCGATGTGGTATTTCATTGTATTCAGTTAGACAGACATAGTTTAAAAAGCATACAAGTGACAGATAACAGCATACTCACAAAATGCAAAATGTTTTCCTTTCCTTGAAGCCTTCCCTTTAAAAGGCTCTTTTTTTCCACTGTCTATAAATATCAGCGACACCTGTTTCCCTGTGTCTTAGAGTCTTGCTGCCAGATGAGGACACTGGACAGTGGGATTGGAACCTTCCCCCTCCCTGACTCGGGGAACCGATCTACGGGGCGGCACATTTCTAAGCCAGAATCAACCTTGGAAACAGAAGCCCTTGCAGCATCTGAGCAAGTTCCTCCTTCAGCTTCTTCAGTAAAAACCAAAACTCTTGAGCGAGAAGTGCCTTCAACAGCTAAGAGCCAGGAGTCTGTGGAAAGCATAATTAGTCACTCAACATCCGATCCGGCCATGACTACCAAAGGTGTACGACCTTTTCAAAGTCGCCTTCCGAAACCAGCTTCCTCAGGTAAAATGTCAATTATACCAAAAATTACTTTATTTCTGGCCTGACATCTGTTTTCATTAGCAGAAGTCTTATAATAATGGCAATTGATAACAGAAATGTTAAATGCAGAGCAGAAGATACTCTCTTTATGAACGCATAAGGTTAACAAGTTTGTGACCTGAGCCATATGGAAATTTTGTTGCACATAATGCTTATCTGAGGAAGAAAAATTAGTTTAGTACTTAAATCCTTTTCTCAAGAAACAGTACTTGAAGAAAAACATATGCCAGCCTTGGAATTTGACTTGAATAAGAATGCGGGTTTTCAGCAACATTCAGGATCAGACTTTGTGGCAAAGTACAAAGCATAGCCATGTTGTGACACAGAAAAGACATATTCATAAAGACTGGCTTTTGATACCAGATTTGAACTAAAGACTCATTTGGCCTCAATGCATAAATTCTGTCCCAATGAATATACAGACTTGACCTCAAACAAAACTCTCGTTACTTTACTACATCACACAAATACATTTCTATATACGAACATAAAATACCTTACTTTCACTTGTGAGCTAAGTGTGTGTTTAAGCTATAAAATAAAAGCTGACAAAGGAATGAAAGTACTGGCAATCCATCAAAGCTCCAGCAAATAACTTGGTATTAGTAAGTAGTTCCACTGAACTCTGTGCATTTTTTTATAAAAACATATTGACTATATAAGTTTTTGAAGTCTTTTTGAGTTATTAATATATATGTTAATAACATTAGAAATCACATAGCATTTATAACAGGAGAATTTTCATAGTCAGCATGACAGATACAGTACAAAACACAGTAGAAGTAATTAGTTTAATAGAGAAGAGTACTGTTTTATCTTGACCAAGTGCAATGTCACATATTTATTGGGGTTATGGTGGTTAGCACTTTGTCAGTGTATTTGTTGCTCCTATAAAAGTAGTGAGTTTTTAACTTGCATAAATCTGTATCACTCTATAAGAGAGATTCTGTGTAATTAGCGTGTAAGGTTAAATATCAAGTTTGAGCTTAGTTTAAGACCATCAAATATGTGTTCTGCTAATGAGCTGACTTATATTGAGCCTGGGAGGAAAGAAGCTTCTCTTATATGTTTCATAGGATGCATAAGAGAAGGATTTTAATTAAACATCTTAGAATTCAGTTGATTTAGCAATATTCCCAGTGCAGTATTGCAATAGTGTAATAGACTGCAAATACACACTGTATGCTTCATTGCAGACTCCCCTGTTTTTTTCAAATCAAACCTAAATAAAATACACTTTAATATTTAGTATTTTTAAAATAACTGTACTGGTAATTAATGGTACAGCTTAGAAGGATTCAGAAGGGAAATCCTAGTTATAGATTATGTGCTACATGCTTGAATAGCCACATGTGTGACCTCAATTCAGCAGTGTGCTATAGAGTAGAGCCCATGATTAAACACTGTCATTATAACAAATTGAACAGAAGCTGCAAGCATTGAATTGCTTCATAAGAAGTCAGTAGCAGTAAGATTGTTCTGATCTTAATGCTAATATTCACTGCACCAACCTTGTAAGGTTTGTATCTTAATTAAATTGTCATAAAGAGATGTTTAAAAAAATAGTATACATCAGATGGTGGGGTCAACTCATTCTTTACTAGAATATTTTCATTCTATTCTTCTCTCCCTTACTTTCTCATCCAAATTACAATTATCACTTTATTTCATATACACCATATATATTCTGATTTTGCATAGCGCAAGTATAGCAAATAAAGAAGCTGGCTTTCTGCTAGAAAGGTACTTCCAATTATATTTATGTTAAAAGATTGTTCTCTGAGAACATAAAATAGCAAAGCAGATCATACAATGCCTAGTAGTTATTGATTGTTGTTTCTTTTTTGAAAGAGTGTATATTTTAAAACTAACGGAGGGATTTAAATTCATGCCTTCCTCTTCTCTTGTTAACTGGAAATGGTTTTGGATCAAATTCTGCCATTGTAGTTAGAATTATTCCAGTAAGTTAGTAAGTTGTTCCTTTGAGTAGTAGGATATTATTTGACATAATGAAAGTATCATGACTTGCCCCCAGTTTTTACTGAATTATAATTGAAACACTGTCATGAAGATGCTGATGAGACCTACAATTTAAATAATGTCTCCCTTAACTCAGGAATAATTAACCTTGCAAAGCAAAGTGAACAAGAACCAAGTTCTGTGACCTCTGCCTCATTAGAGCACACCGAAGAGACTGTAGAAAATAGAAAAGTTCTTCCAGAGTGGACCATCAAGAAAACTACTAAAGCAAAGGTATAAGTTAAGAAGTGTCATCTGTTAAATGAGATAGGTATTGTGGCCAATGTATAGGTATCAGAAATGACCAATGTTTTTAACATGGTGGAAATAATAACTAGCAATCTAACAGCTATATTCACTTTCTTAACCTTCATTTGCAATCTCATTATTTATTATTAATAATAATAATAATACAGCACCTAATAATAATAATACAGTACTCTGTCCTCATAGTTTACAAGCATGTTTTAATTAAAATCCTCACAAGTGTTTCTACACAAGGAAATGGAGACCTTTTACCCTGTTTTTCTCTTACAGAAATTTGACCTTGTTTGTTGCTTTTCCTGACATTCGGATTCATTTTTTCCCTAGCCTAGGTTTCCTTGTCTGTATGGCTGTGTAGTGTGAGGGCTTGAGCAGATATGCTCTGAATGTATTTTGAATGGGAAAATATTCTTAAATGTTTCTGTGGGGTTCTGGTTAATCCTGTGATGATCTGTCTGTTCCTCAGTCTTTTCATGAAAACTGCAGAAAGACCAAACATGCAAATGCATACACATGTGTGAAAGCTGCTGTAGCTGATTGCCAAGTTTTTCATATTCAGCAATGTCAGACTGTCAAATCCTGTGAGAAGAGCAGGGTCAGCAGGGTAGCAAAGAGAGAAAAAAACTGAACAAAGTGGGTGTTAAGCAGGCCACCTGGCAGACTGCTGGCTAATAAACCTTACTCTACAAGAGGCTAAAACATTTTGTTATGGAGCCTTCTTGCATGTCTGCTTTATCCATTACTTACTGAGCTGGGGCATCTCACATTTTTATGTGGCCCATGCTCTGAATACTTAGAACAGAAACAGCAAGGTAGAATTACTTGTCTTATATATGTCATTGACCAACTGGTGGTGAATCCTCTGTAGTGCAATAGTGTTGGCTTACATGTAACAACCACATGAGTATAGTCTTCACCCTGGGACAGTCTTAACTGACCACTCCCAAAACCACCTTAACACCATAGATGTGTTACTGCTGATTAGTCTGTCTAAGAGTTAGAAGGTCAGTGTGGGTGTTGCTGGCATGTGAATGTGTCAAAAATCTTTTGGGACTACAGCTGACTTGCAATCTCTAGTGCTGAGCATACATGGCTGGTATCCTCAGGTCTGGTTCCCTCTCCACAGGGATGTGAATCCTTATAAATAGATGTCCTTCTTCATCCGTTAAAAATCTGCAGCATGGATGGCAAGATGGGGAAATTAATAACACTCTTTGAGAAACAGAATTAAAACCTCTTTTGAGCCACTGATAGGCAGCTGAGGTTGGGATAGTAGGGGGTATTTGAATGTGGCATTAACTCAGCAGTATCAGGCTTAGCTTCCCCCTACCCAGTTTGTGGGTTTTATTGTATTGAGCTGCTGCTTCTAAAAGGTTTAAGCCTTCAGGCCTTCCATGATTAGGAGCTGTCCAGAGCTGTCAGCACTCCTCTTTACTTCCAGAAGAAAATCTTCCTGAAAAAGAAATAGCATAGGAATCAGCTGGGAATTAAGGCTCTCCAATACTATAATGTAAATGCCAGGACAAAGGACATGAATTTAGGAAAAATTTAGGATTTACTGGTATAGAAAGCATGAGTATTGCCTACTTGCCATCCTAATTGTCTCTAGAATTGCTTGCAGTAAACCATTATCATACCAGTGGTATGATAATTTTGCACGTTACAACTGGACTGTCTTTAACATACTTGAGAACTTCTAAAATTTAACTTGGTCAGTAAAAGTATGTGAAAATGTTGGTAGATTTGAAAAAAAAATGTTACAGTGAAGAAAAAACCAACATAAAATCTGGACTGTTTCTGGTAGATTGACTTAGCAGGACAAGAACGTGTTATTTCCCCAATGTCAGACTGATGATAACTTACTCAAAGGAGAGGTGTTTAGCTAAACTGTAATGCAGACTTTTTCCAGTTGAACTATTCATTTATACTGCACAATGAGTATAAAATGTTCTACTCCTAGTACTGTCTTCAGCATTATTTTGATATATATGCATCTTGTGATTACTGTAATACCCTTATTTGTGCAGGACAAAGCTCTGAGGGTGTGCACTTACTCTGCAAGCAGCACTGACACTGAGCCAGAGCCAGAGTATGAAACAAGTTATTTTAGAACTGCAGAGGAGACTTTTCTGGAGTTAACAAAGAACAACAAACGAGGTAATTGAAATTAAGGGATATAAAAATGTATATCCCTCATCTCCACTCTGACTCAGCAGGAGACAGTGTCCTTCATTAAACTTTCTGTCTAGTTTTCACTTTCTAGCATCAAATCTTTCTTCAGTCTAATTTTCCATTAGCTTTTTATTACTTTTTGCTTTTTATTATGTGTATATCTGGTTTTCCCTTTCTTCCACAGTTTTTGCTAGCAGAGGCTTACTTTGTGGGGTTTTATGCATAAATCTCTACAACGTAAATAAAAATAATTACAAAATTGAAAGGTGACTATAAAGGTAGCTTTCGTTTTTTTTGTTTTTAATTATATAGCCAGTTGAAATAATGCAGTGATCAAGACCACAATTTTCTAACCTCTGCATCAAAGTGATGTTGGTTATGGTGCCATAGTGACGTCTCTCTCCTTGTCCTCTGTTTATATATTACTGCTTTCAAGCACCAAAGCTTTTTGTGAGAACCGACAGCAATCTGGAATTTACTGAATTCCTGAAGATAAAAATACATTAAGAGGAGTTCTTGAAATCACAGTTTCTGTGTGTTTAATAACTCATGCTGCAAGCTACCTTTCAGTGCAGGTGTGTGCCCTCAGGGAGGGGACGAGAGGGTGGCTCCTATCCTTGCTGGCGCAGCTTCCCTGGAGGAGATAAATTCTGGCAAGTGCAAAGGCCAGTGCAAGGTCTCTGTACCACTGAGGCCCTGAGAACTTAAGCAGTTCTTGAATGATTCACAGGATTTGTGCTGACCCTTGCACAGTCGTGAGCCTGACCTGGCAGAGATTAACCTACAGCAGATACCGTGGTGACGATTGCATTAAAAACACCGTGGATGGCTGGACAGGCACACTGTGCTCTTCAGTGTCTGCTGGGAGTTGGGCTTAAGCAGCTGGCATTTTCAGAGCTAATCCATTTTTTGTGATTCCATGAAAAAGACAGAGCAGAAAGGAAGCTGGGACCGCTTATTTACATTACTTTTGTAACTTAGTGGTTTTAATCTGTATGAAATATTGCAAGTCATTTAACTCAGCCCATAAACACTTCTTTTTATAGATTCTGCTTTTTACAAATCATGTTCTAATATAAGAAAGGTGTGGGTTTTTAAAGAGTTAGATAAACATTTTTTTTTCTGTATAGATCACAATTCACAAAAAAAAAAAAAGGATTTTATCATGTGTTACCAATTGCATTAAACGGCAGCAGATTCCAAGTTTAATGATACCTAAGTATGACTTGATGTCACCATTTTACATAGAAGGTCATCAATTTTGTGTATATGTCTAACTTTTGGGTTAGTAACAGAACTAAAATACTTAATTGTTGTTGAGACAAATAGAAAAGATTATAACATATTATTGCAAGAGTATTTCTGCTATAGTCATTCCTCATGGTCAAAATATCTGTTCTGTGCTCTATAAATGCAGTTCTCACATTGTATTAATAACCATACTTTATCCCATCCTGTGTTCAAAGATCTTGGCGTCTTTATGCGCGCAAGTGATATAACCTCAAAACATCCACATGAGGCTGAGGCAGGGGCTCCAGCAAACCAATTCACAGAGAATATTTTTATAGGAATAGTTAATTATATTTATTAGCTGAGTCCCCAAACTCACTGGTTGCACAATTATAATCTCGGAGTGATTTTTATTTTTCATTTATAAGCAGGGAACAGAAAGACTGAGTGCCCAATGCAAAGGCTATTAAGAGTCAATGATAAGACCTTCACTGATTTAGTGGGCTTTGGATAAGATTCCCAGTGCATTGCCCAGTGTTACGGAGAAGGTCAGTAGAGTAGCAGGGAATATGCCAAATATTCCAGATTCTTCTCTTTAGACCATGAAAAGGTTTTGTTTTGAATTTCATAAATTATTTTTTATCCTGATGTGATTCTTTGGAGACATTGGAGGCAGAGGCTCTCCTAATGCTGTAGGTTATAGGGCAGAGACGAAGTTTGTGTAACAAGGAGTGCAAGGAAATAAACTTAATGCCTCAGCCTCATGTGGATGTTTTGAGGTTATATCACTTGCGAGCATAAAGACGCCAAGATCTTTCACAAGCTGCAGAAAATTTCTGTGGTTTTGTTTCGATCTTCTGAATGAGTTTTGAGCCTTGGACTTCAGAAACTGTGGTTTTATTCCTAATTACTTTGTGCTACAGTAGGATCTATAACAAATGGGTAGTACCTCTTTCTTACCTTACTAGTGTATTTTTATGCTCTTATATTCATTAACTAAAAATGTAGTGAAAAGGAAAGAATTATCAAACTTAGCACATATGCTGTGTAAGGCTATTAAAGGACAAGAACAAAAACTTACTGCAAATAAATAAGTAGGGTCCCCTAGATCTGCCAGATTAACCATCTTGTCTATAATTTAAAAAGAAAGGAAAATAATGTTGGTTCTTGCATGCCATCTCCTTCACCTCTGATATTGAGTATGAACAATCTCCTGTATATGCATTGACTGGAGAATTAGGAGATAGTATTTTTAATGGTTTTATTGCATTGAATTTCAGATACCTTAAAACATTTGAAATATATTTAAAATTTGTAAAAATACATTACAGTCTGTGTAGACTGCTGTAATGATATTTGTTACATCTCTTACAGCTGAGCAGGAAAAACAAAATCAGAGGAAGTCGTTTCTGGGGAACCCAATCTCAATTTTGGATTTATACCAACACAGTCTCTATGGCCATTTTGGAGAGGATGGACCTGAACAATTAACACATTACAGTTTAATTGAGAAGCTGAGTGGATCTTCCAGTAAAGACAGCAAGGGCAAGGAGAACCCAAGTGTAAGTTACTGTAATTTTTATATTACTTCTCATTCTGTTCATTATCTGCCTTTTGGTTTTTCCTCAGTGTTGATTGATTACTGAAACCTGGCAGACTAGAAAATAATAACATGACCTACAAAAGAGTAAAGATCTAAATATTTTTAGAACAGAATGTTACATTTGGATCCTCACCTGTCATAGAATTAGAGTTCCAAAATTGACAAGTAGAGACAGTCTAGCACTTCACCATTAGTAAGGAACTGAAATTTAAAGCTAGCAAGAAAACACAAAATTTATCTTTTAAGGCTGCTCCTTCACATGTAATTAGATAGCTTGTATAGCACAACATATAGTAAATGACTTAAACTTCTAAAGATGTATTCCTGAAAATTCAAATGAAATTATGCTACAAAAGTCAACTATCTTCTCATCTCATTTGAAATAACTTTTGGTGTTAGCTTTGGAATTCCTGATTTCAGAGTTTTAAACATTATTATGATGAAGATCATTCCTAATCTGATTGGTGGATCTTGATGCTAAACTGAAACAAATTTTTCTTCTCTTACTTCGTGTGAATCCACTTGCTTTTCTGTCTCTAAAAGTATTGAATCTGACATCACACAGTCTCAGCAAGCCTGAAAAGCAACTTCTGAACATGTTCTTTTCCTCCTCTTTTCTCATGCCATCTCCTCTCATCCTCTCACCCTCTCACCCTCTCTCCTTTGATCTAACAAGCCAATTTTTTTTTAAAATAGAGGCACCTAATCATGATCCACTGTAATCATTTCACCTCCATGTTCAGTCTCTTTCCCCAGCTCTTCCTTTTAGACAGAAGGTCTTTTGTTTCTGTTGGAGCACTCAGCACATTATGGGTATGTTATACTATAAACAAAGGTGGTAGCAGAAAATAATGAATCAACTGCTGGTTTGTAACACCCTGATGTAGTGCATAAATGAGAAAGAATTTTTATCTTTTCCCACACCCCAGTTTTCAGTTTCAGAAAATGACTGTACCTTGTAACTTTGAGGTACTTAACTCTAACCAAAGTTAGAGTCTTACAGCTTTCAGAAATCTGGGCCAAATATGCAGAAGGAATATGAAGAAACAAACTGTCTGTACCTCTGCTTATTCCAGCTCTGTTGGTATGAAAGTTCTGCTTAAGTGAATATTAAATTGACTCACAAACTTCAAAAGGAAAATCCCAACATGTATGTGCCTTATTTTCCCAATCAACCAAATTTCATTAGTACCTAGAATACGATTCAATTTTAATATATTTGAGTCATGTTAGAAAGAGCAATTTTAAATAATCTGCCTTCATAGTTGGGAAGAAAGAAAGAAAAAGGCAGCAGAAGGGTGTTTAAAAGAATACATGAAGGAAAACAAATTGAGTATCCACTTAGTTCCTCATCTTGAACATCCAGAAATTCATAGCCTAATTATGCACATGAGATGAATTATATATGTATGTATATGCATACATATAAAATTGCATAAAAATCAGTTCTGCCTTCTGAAGGCCAAGGTCTTGTGCTATTAACAGAGCAATTAGATTTGTTTCCACTGTAGAAAAGTGGCTCGGAGTTGTATCTACTTTTAATTAATTCTTTTCATGCAGTCCTTGTATATGACATCTCTGCAAAGTACCCAATCAGCCTCAAAGCCTAAACAAAGCCCATTGAACTGGCCTTAGAATCCTTGCAAAACTCTGTCATTAAACTAAAAGGCAACAAGCGTAACTCAGCACTAGCATTTTTCATGTACTATGTTTAGGAACTCTGGAGTTTACTTTTTAAGGATCAGAAACAGCTCTCAACACAGGGTGGCCTCTTGGTGAACAGTGAAAGCTCAGTAAAGCACTAGAGATTTGCCTATTAGTATTAAACTTTTCAGAATGACAAATGAGAGGCAGTAACCATGAAAAGCAGGTTGTCCTGAACTCCTTGTTTGAAGCAGCACAGCAAATTTTTTTGAGTTATAGGTTGTCCAACCTAGGAAAATCCACAGTCTGATTAAATTAGAACTGTGTCATCTGGAACAACACCCACAAAAAAAAGGGGAGCACCAGAAACAGAGGCAAACAAACTTATGGCCAACAAATCTTAAAAAAAAAAAAAAAAAAAAACAAAACAAACCAACAAACCTATAAATTTTGAGGGCAGAATAATGCAGGTTTCATGTAGAATATTTGCCATTTTGAAAAATAAAATGCAATGTGCTTTGAAATTAATTTCCAAGTGGTGTTTGTGAAGCCTTTAACAAAAAAAGCAAAAGATGTGTGTCAAAAAAGTGTCATGGTGGGCAGAATGAGTTTACACTGCTTGTCAGAAGAGCAAGTGTGCTGTGTCAGTCCCTCAGCCCAATTAAATTGGGCTGTACAGTGCTAGGACAGTACTGGGGGCTCTAATGAGACAGACTGGCAGGAAGCTCTGTTAACTCAGACTTGTCATTTGATTTGTCTCCTTCTCAACCAACATATTCACCAGCCTTACCTCCAAAGTTTATGCAGAAGTTTTATCAGCAAAAAAGTACTGCACAGGAGTTTCAGAAGAGAAGCAACCAATGGGCAATTACTATGATAAAGGCACACTGAAGGGAGAGTTTGAGGAATCAAAAAAGGCTTTTTCATGTTGACAGGAGAAATATTTATTGTTACAGTTTCTTACCTTCCAGGTCTTAAACAGCATCCTGGTCAAATTCTCTTGACACTAAGACCAATTTTATGTTACTTTTATTTTGACCCAGACTTTTTCTTGCCTTTGTTTCCTTGGAGAAGTAACTGGGTTGGTCAAAGATTTTATTTCTTAGTCATCCTTGTGGTCCCAAAACATTATGAAAAATATGTTTACTTCCCTGTCCTTAGCCAACCATCACATACTTCTATTCTGTAATACAGCCCTCTTCCGTCCCTTTGTATTACTCAATTTGAGTCACCATCAAGGCTTTCTTGTTTTTCAAGACGTGAGCACTTCGAATAAAAGATCCCTTATGGAAGGGGTTGGTACCCATCAGAAATTTCTAATTCCTCTTGTTTTCCCTCAGTTGTGAAGAGATACTTGAGAAATCTGACATTTCTGGCAGAGTTACCTTGTTAATTGCATCAGCACTTTAACTGGGGGGCTCATTTAACAGAAGTGCAGTGTGAAGTTGTGAGTTGCAATGTGAAGAATGTGAGTTCATATGTGTTGTACAGATGATTCATGAATGAGATCAGATGCTCAAATCACTGTGTCTTGAAATTCAAGTAGATATTAGAGAGCGCTGGCAAATACAGGGAAAGGAAAAATTAGAGAAGCTGCTGCTGTTTAGGCTGCACTTACAAATAGGACTGACCTGGCAGCATTCCCAGATAAACTCAAGGTTTTTTACAGCTGAGTAAGCTGATTGGGAGTTAATGCTGTATGATTGACTTATTGTGCTCACAAGCCTCCTATTTACAGAGGAGAATATCCACGAAAGGACTAGAAAAAAGACTAAGAAATTTTGATAACTGCACAATGCTTGCCATCCTCAAGGATCTCTGAGCATTAAATTGATACTGTAGAGGGTGTTCCAGACCTCCTGAATTATGGCAACAGTTAGAGCAGCCCAGACACCTCTGCAGGCTGCACTAAACAAGAGTGAGGGTAAAATAAAGAAAGGTATGAGCTGCTGCTGCTTGCATCTCATCTCCTGCAGAAATCAGAAAGTCGAGCCAGGGTATGAATGGGCAGCAGCACACTGGGTACTTTGTACTGTTCACCTGTTTAGGCAGCTCTTGGAGAAAATGCCAGCATTATGTGCCTGATTTGGGTTCTCTGAGTCACTCTCTGAAGGTGCCTGATTCTCTCTGAAAGAAAGAAGCATCAAGTCCCTTTTAAAAAGAGACTTCCCATATTTAAGTGTCTGAAGTAGTTCTAGGGAGACCATGTGCGCTTTGCTTTCACAGAGAACTAATTTTTTTTCACATTATCAGATGTGCTTAGGGAGGGATTCTGCTTATCACACGTGAAAAAGCCTAAGATAATGATTTCGGTCCAATCAGCAGTTGGGAAGAGCCGCATCCTAAAACTTCAAAGTGGAAAGGAGGTATTGACCTGTGGAACCACTTGCTTCCTTGCCCTGACCACAGTTGGCTTATACTGAGTACCAAACTTTCAACCCATGGTTAGAAATATGAACATTGCTCCAAACTTTCCTTTTTGGGGAACTAGTAAAAGCCAGCTATTGTAGCTACCATTTGTATTTTAGAGAGTGAAGCTGCATCAGTGTACACTCAGGTGAGCACTAAATAATTGCCTGCTTTTTACTTTCAAAATAACAGGAGTACCTGCAGTTGTGGCAGCACTGGGTGATATTTGGCTAGTTGGTTGGTCTCAGGATCTATTTCACTGTAAATTGGTGACAGCAATAACTGTCTGATGTTACAACCAGAAGAGAACAGCAAATGCTCCTGATGACCTCGGTCTTAGCTTGTTTTGTAAAATGTGTGTGTTACTGCAAATACAGGGTTTGAAGCAACTCTTACAAATTATTATACTAGAAACTAATGGAAGGTAGAAGAGGTCCCTTGTCAATAACAGAAAGCATCTAATGGGCTGGATCAAATCCAGGAATTAGTTGATAGTAGGTTTCTGTGTACTAATTGTACATGGAAATTGTACACAGTTTACTGCATATCAAGCACAGAAATCTCGCCTCCTCTTTGCTATTTTTCTTGCCAGGCTTAAGAGAGAGAAGGAGGATGAGGTGAGGAGGTAATCAGTTTTATTTGCTTCCCTAGCCCTGATGAACCTAAGATGTTAAGGAAGAAGCTGCCACTGCAATTTGTAAATGGGGAATAAGTCTGCAGCCTCATTCACTTGCCTTTTGTGTTTTAAGATCATTGTTTTTCTTTCAAGCAAGGCATTAGTATATCAAATCATTGCATATGTTTAGGGATGTGATCTATTTTTGTAAACATTCGGTGATATTTAGAAACATTAGCCTAGAAACATTCTAATTCAGTCAGGATTAGATACCCTGTCATCTTCCCCATTATAAAAAGTGAAAATGACTTTTACTGTATTTATGTTTTATATTAGCCCCTGTGACCCCTGAATGTGGCCTGTGAGCTACACATGTTTCTGTTTGTCAAAATTGCCTCAATAGAATTTACTCACTGACAGGCTGGGGTTGTAAGACTTCCTTTCTGTTTAATCAAAGGGGTTTGATTCTCAGCTGAGTGATGCAGTACTTGTTCCATCAAAGCAAGGACTGTCTGAGTAATTACCCAACTTGATGTAAGATCTTTTTTCAGGGGATTATATAGGAGTATTTGACAGCATAAGTGACAAAAACCACAGGAGCATGGTCTGAAAAGAAAACAGATTTGACCATACCACCCATGGGAATAATACAGAATTAAAAATATTTTTTCTAGCCTCAAGTCTGATTCAACTCATGTAGGGAAAAGTGAAATTAGAAATAAGATAGGACATCTGCAGACATCAACAAATCACACATATCTGCATGTTTTTTTCCCCTCCATTGGGCAAGTTCACATTCCAAGATCTGCTTCCAAGTCTTATATTCATCATGAGGTCTCATTGTTTCTAATACCTTGCCATCAAAGTTGCCTTCAAAAAGTAAAGTGAAGAGACAGCAAAACAAGCAATTTGAAGACTAGCTAGGCAGTCTTCTGGGACCAAAGTCTCACTTGACACGTCTCACTTAAGAGAAATGTGGTGTGGTGTGGAAGAACATTCTTACAGCCAGCCTGAGGAACTAGCTTGGCAACAATAAAAAGCTGCAGTTATACAGATACTCATTCCACTCCCTGTGCCTTCTAGGTGAAACACTGAGATTTCTTATGCTGATGAAAGATTTTATAAAAATTTATGCAATAGAGAATGGCTCAGCAAGGAGGATGATAACATTCTCCGTAACTTTTTAAAGTTTTTAAAAGACTTTGGCAAGACAAAACAACATTTGGAACTCAGCGTCCACCAGAGAAAATAACGTTTTTAATGGTATGCAAGGGACATTTTTAGGAAAAACATACCCTAAAAAGAACTGGAAGCTGTTATCTGCTGATACAGTTCTGCTTCTAGCACTAATGACCTCAGTAGTTTTAGTACTGTGCCATCAAATCCCATTCTGACTGGCCCTCCAGCTGGCATAAAAGCTCTATTTTATGTTTGGTTAGTGTATTTATGGGGACGGGTAGGTGGCGACATTTTAACTCAAGTATCTTTTAGCACATAGTTTTAAAAGAGTATCTGGGTGTCAGTGAGGGACAGAAAGTCTTTGGCATAGTACAGCAGGCTGTGTGGCATTTTAAAACACATGGTGTGCAAGGCTAGCAGGAGAATGATTTGGATGTGTGAGAGAAGGAGAGGAGGAAGTGAAAAGCTGCAGCTGTGACAGGAAAGATGAGGGCTTAAAGCATCACTGGCATGAAGGTGCAGTTCTAGCGCCTGTGGCACAGGGTCACTGAGCACTGAACGCCCCAATAACTCGCGGCACTGAATGAACTGTGCCTGTGTGGTTTCTCGAGTGCCACATGCAGATGTTTGGGCTTGTCTGATTCAGGGCAACACACCCAGATGTCCTGTGGCCACAGCTGGAGCGTTATGCTCGCTGAGTATAATCCCTTTGGCACTGTAAGGAGGGAAGAACTTTGCCCTTTCTGAGTGGGAAAACTTGCTCAGTGAAGCAGAAACCCCATATCTCACCATCTCAGCAAGTAATTTCAAA
Organism: Chiroxiphia lanceolata; assembly: GCF_009829145.1. Classification (NCBI taxonomy): domain Eukaryota; kingdom Metazoa; phylum Chordata; class Aves; order Passeriformes; family Pipridae; genus Chiroxiphia; species Chiroxiphia lanceolata. The sequence goes on along the minus strand of NC_045643.1, from coordinate 32,428,845 downwards.
TTTCAGAGAGAACCTTGTCTTTTCAGCATGTAGGAGATGCATAACCACATTACACGGCAGCCCAGATGTCTCAAAAAGCCCTGCAGTTCATTTGCTGGAGTCCCTGGAGGGACAGTCCAGAACTGCTCCTGTACAAGTGCCCAGAGCAACACAGAGCTGTACAGAGCTAATTTACAGTGAGCCTGCTTGGGCACAACGTTAGCACAGCTCCTGATGGCCTGGTTACTCTAGGTCATTTCTCAGCAGGGCTGAGGAGCTGAAATAAGCAGAGTGTTGATAAGACCCCACTGCATTGGGTTCCGGCCCGCTCAGCTTGTTTATGCTGTTTCCACATCACTGTGCCTCACAGACACATCCCAAGCACTATTTAATGTCTATTTGCCTATATAACTGGAGATTACATACAGATTTAATAGGCCCAGGGGCTCATAGGTGTAAGTAGGCAGATCTTTTAGTCTAATAAGAACCAAAAGTACATATGAAATAAAAGTGTCATTTGCTAGTGATTTCCCTGAGTGGAAAATGTTCCAGGCTGTTTTTCAGAGGTTTGACAGATGGAGCTGATGTGATTTGCAGCATGGCCCAAAGTGTACTCGTGTTTCTGCCATTTGTAACCAGACACTCTTCAGTCCTCTGTCTTTGGAAATGAAGTTGCAGGTTTCATTTCTCTCAGTGTTGAATTGGAATATTATAATAATACTGTAGGCCAAAATGGAATTCAGGGCACATTAAAAAATAAAAAAAAAGAAAGAAACAAATGATAAATATTAGTAAGCTTGTGAGATAGTGTAATTGTTGTAATGGTAGAAAATGTATTAGTAATAAAAGAAAAGGCTAAAAAATAGATTGGATACAATAAACATTGAATTGACTCAATCAAGAAAAGAGCAGTAGGGCAGAGATGTATTCAGTGAGCTGTTTGTTTTCTGAAGCTGGAAAATATTTTGACTCCAAGAGGAGCATCTGATTAGCAGAGTTAAATGAGATGAATAATGCTGTAATATTTTTGTGAATTGTTTTTCCAGCTGAAACTTGCCTTCCCCATCTATAACAGAGATATATTTTGCATAAAGCATTGAAACATCATGCAGGGAAGGGTAGGAAATGACTGCTCTTTTAGTGTGAGAGTTCCACACTAAGCAAAATACATGAGGAGTAAGTTACACAGCTGACAGTAGCAGGAATTGTAGCAATATACAGAGAATATATTAGCAAATTATGTCTTTTTGTAAGAGGATGCTTTTTATTTTCCTATGCACATGAAAATAATAACCTAATCAACATGGTCTTTGAAAAGAAGGCAAATTTTATGTCAAATATTAGCAAAAACCATATTGAAATAATTTTTTTGTCTTTATAGCTTGTTCCACTAGCCACTTTCATTTCCCAAAAGTGGTTTTCCTTTTATTTAAATGAGAATTTATATTAGACTTTATGCAGTATGACACACAAATTGTCTAAATTCTTAAGAAAAATATTGATAAATATATTTTGCAAATTCAAACATTCTACTTTATAGGAAGTCCCAAAGTGAAATATTTTATTTCTTAGTGTATTTTTAGGCCCTTGTATATGAATTCCAGGCTTGTTCAGCATCCATTTTAATTTAATGGAAAGTAATATTTGTATTTGATAAGAGAAATAAACATGATATTTAACAGACTTATTAGCAATAGGTGACACAGGGAACTTTGGGAAGTTTGTATGTAATTTAAATGTCTAATTATCTTTCACAAGGGCTAAGAAGAGTGATATCAGTTTCCATAGCACATGTCAGAGTCCTCCCAGCCTGAACTGCCCATCAATCCGTCAATGACTGAGACACATCCTGATGGCTCTGCTCCCATTAGTCACCTTCTCTAAATTTCTCCATTCTCTGCCTGATCATTAATAGAGGTCACTAAAAATTTTGCATACTATAAAAAACTGTAGACTTAAGAACTTCTCTTAGCTACTCCAGTGTTATTCTCAGCAAATCAAACCCCAAGTGATTATTTGAAGAATTATCTGAATAATTGCCAGTCAAACATTTTAAAGTGATTTTTCTGACGTCCCTATTACATATGCACATATCCTATGGGTTATTGAATGCTCTGTAAAGCAAACTATAAAATAAGACCTCATGGGTTTGGGTGGATGAAGAGTAAAGAAGAAGTGGGTGGAAATGAAGAAATTAAATATGAATATGGTATGTTTCTGTGCATTATAAAATTAAAATGTTAACTGTGCAACAATAGTCTATGATATTTCTTATAGAAGTGTCTAAACTTCACCAAGAGATTGTATCCACAGAAAAGTTACCAGATTGGGAAACCTGTTGGTAACACATGTACTAAGATGAAAACCAGATTTCAAATGGAAGAGCTTTTCAGAAAATGCATGAAATTGAGGAGCAGAAGTAGCAAAGAAGCCAGCACATGCTTCTTGATCACTCCTGGAAGAATTATTTTGCCCTGCATGGACTAACTGGAGAGTCTTGTTTGTGACCCCTAATCGGTAAAAATATAGGCCATTTTTTTCACACTTCATTTCCTAATGGCTGTGCCTAAATTCTTATTTAGATACTTCAGCTGCCCAGTTTTCAAAGGTGCTAGAAATCTGCAGCTTTTTCTGATGTCTCTGACAGATTTATGTATTTGGATCCTGTGAAAATCATGGAGTTTACATAGGTGCTTGAAAATTGTTTTAGATATTCTCCCTCTAACTGGCAGAATTTTGGTCTGTAGTATCCTTCTTCTGTACATTGGCTCTGTGGGCAATGACATGGAACATCAGCAGACGTTTTCCCTGAGTTAAAAGGAAGGGCAAATACTGTGTATTTTTAATCTGGTCCTACTATGTTCTCATTAGGAACATAAAATAATGACATTCTTCACATTTTTTAACCCATTTCTTTATTGCATTTTCCATAACATTAGTGTATAAGCGACTGGAAAATGCTAAAACTTTCATCTGTATCATTTTACAGAATATTTTTATTATTACTGTTATAGGAACATCATCATCCTATCTTTTAATGTTTCTTAGAACCACTATTAGAAGCCAGGTCACAGAGAGTTCAAGATTTATAAAACAGCATTTCTATAAATAAAATCCATTGTAAAACCTGGAATCTGTATTATGACATCATTAGTAGCACAGTGATGAAAACAGAGGCAGCAGGGTAAGACAAGGACAGCAGTCATCATCTAGAAGCTGTGTAATGTGAGAGCTGTAGCCTTCCTGATGAACTACTATAGACTGAATAGTCTTTGGGGGTTCTGTTTGCTCGTCAAGTTTCATCACTTGTAGTGGTGATCCTAGAACATGGAGTGACTGGCTATGTAGAAAATTTAGATATAGAGACATTTATCTTCTTGTCTTGTTCTACAAGGCAAATACTGCTGGGTTTCTTTGTGACATTACATAAAAACTACTTGTTTGTTCAATTAATGTGTTTTCTAAGTGGAAAGGGGGCTAACGTTGATGTCACCCACTAGCGTCACATGCACTGCATTTAGCTCAGCGGTGTCCTTCTGTTCCTGTGAAAGTGTTTGGGAACCCACACTCTCTCCTCCACAGCCAAAAACTTTGATCCAAAGTGGGGAATGCTCTGGACTTGGGATTTAAGATATCTCATGCTATTCCTGGGGGAGACATCTGTGCGAGATGGAACTTTTGCCTTCATAACCTGTTTCTCGGGTAGGTTATGAGGCATGGGTTCTGAATGTCAAAGGATAGAAGAATCCAGATCTATGAATGAATCATTATGTAAATAATTACCATTCATGTTTACTCAGGGGCAGAAACCACTCAGTATCCATAGACTCTAGGACACAGGGCATGAATGGAAACATCTCCACAGGCTCTGGATAGCACAAACCCCCTGAGCTTTTATGCAGAGCAGGGCAGTAGAAATTAAATCATTGTCAACTCCAACTGATATATCACGGCCTGCCTTGCTGTTGCTGGTGGTATTAGCATTTGCTAACCTGTGCTAAGCCAATTTTGTGAGACAGTTGGGAGTTTGATAAACGTATTTCAAATTGTATTTTGGAGAAATCTCAAGCATAGGGGGAACTGGTCATGTTCTGTTCATTGCAGCAGATGGCATCCCATTTGGTGTTTGTTAGCTTTGTTTGCAGCTCAATATTTTGTTTCTAGGGGAACTCGGTAAGTTAAATAATTTATCTCTCTATTGCATCAAGAGTCTGATCCAAAGTCTACTAAAGTCAGTGCAAAACATTTGATTGGCTACCATATTGACTGGATAAAATGCCAGGTCCTGTATGTTGAAGAGCATTTCAGATGCTTCCTAGTAAGAACAATACAGGCCTCTGTCTTTCCACTGAGAATTTTTTTGACTGCAAATAAAATAAAAAATATTCAAATAGTAACAAAAAGCTTAGCAGACAAGAGTATAGGACTGTGAAGATAGGGTTGAATGTCCAAATTGCTAAACCTCTCTTCCTATTAAATTCCCAATTTTTAAATAAACAATATAAATAATACCTTCCAGCTGCTTTTGGAATTCAATCTAGTACTATTAGCAGGCTGCTTTGAGAGCTTTGAAAACCCCATAGCTGTACTAAGCAAATAATCATTACCACTTAATATTCTCATCAAACATTCTTACTCAAGATGGGATCTTGCATTACAAGGCTGACCATAAACACATTCCTCTTCTGATGAGGAATTTTCAAAATGTCAGAAGCAAATTCACACCCTGATCCTGCAAAGAGTTTTGCATGATCAGAACTCTACTGCCTTCAGCAGTCCTGCTGACGATACAAGGATCCTAACAGTGTCTGCACATGGTGGAAATTTCTGTTGCATTGTTACAAGTATTTGAATCCTGAATATCTAGGATATCAAAGAAATCAACACTTCAATTTATTTTTTTTTGTATTGCAATAAATATTAAACATCTGTTAATTTTCAACAACATTTTTCAAAGTACTTTTTTACTAGTCGGGCCTGGAAACTGCTTTATTCTGTATTTTTATCCAGATTTTCTGTTTGTGTCATCTTTGGGCATTCAAAAAGTGAGTACATATTAGCTGTACAGTGTGTCTGCATGAATTCCAGTTGTATTTTAGTCCTCCTAGTGGCCTAATATATTAACAATATTACAATCTGTAGTTAAGGCTTAGGAACATGTTCTATATCACCAATATCTCACTAGTTTGCAGCATTAATACTGCAGTAACACTCCTGTATTGCTAAGGTCAATAAATCTTCTAAAGCATTTGTCCAACAAATCCATCCATGTGGCTGTCACTTCACATGGACATTTCTGGTTTTATACAAAATTGTAGCAAAAATCAATACAGAAGATACTACATTATTCTGTCACTGCAGGAAGCCCACTGTGGGAATGGGACCCTGTGCTGGTTTGTCACACCAAATTCCTTCTTAGATTATTGCCAACAAAGGCTTTTCTCACAGCCAGACAAGGGGGGGGTCAGACCCCACAGAACCAGGGTTCCCAATTTTCATGGTGCTTCCTTTCTCTGAAAAAGCCTCCAAAAGCTTTCTGAAATAACAGGTCACATTCTAGGAAGGGCCTTTTGCAGCCTGGGTGGGCTCAGCACAAAGGGTTATCAGCCTTTTAGATCCTGTTATCTGCTTAATTTGAACCTTGCTGATATCCAGGGAAGGCAAAGGTGGAAAGACAAAGGGCAACACACTCGCCCTCGACTCTTTTTCTGTTCCAAGGCTGTGCCCCTCAAAGAGAGTTTGCAGCCACTGATGCCTCCTGCCAGATCCCAGTGGGAGACATTTTGTATACCTGGCTGAGCCAGAAAGTAGGATAGAGGTTCTCATGACCAGAAACAGATGTACTTTTGTCTAAAAGATGAAGCAAACACATCTAAATCCATAAATTAACTAAAATTTCCCTCTGATCACAGCCAGATGATACGTGTTAATCAAAATGGATATCACTGCTTTAATTTGGCGATGAGGCAAGTTGAACACATAAATCTCCTGGCTGTAGGAACTTCCATCTGCATCTCCAGCAGTGGTCATCTTGGTGCCCAGCATTACTCTATTAAATTCCAAATTCTTATTTCTAGTCATTCTAGTTCTTAATTCTCTTGACAATAAACAAACAGTGTTTCTTATTGAGCAACCATTGGAGCTAAGAAAAGGACTATCATCTACCATCAGCATTTAGGACATACCCCTGCATGTACCCCTCTCTCTCTCATTTTTTTTTTTATTAACCCACATGGCTTCTGAGTCACAGCGAAGGACTGTATCCTTGAGTTGTCTGGTAAACATCAGATTAGTTACAACCTATATTTTTTCAATCAAGATATATTTTAGTCCACTGGATAAATTATTAAATTTAACGTTGGCCTGTTTCTGTTCTCAGTGTTGTCTCCATGAGCACAGGCATGGTGCTTTCTCCTGGTCACCATGCTGGACACCCCAAACAACATGGATTTTTTCAGGTACCAGGCATACTGCAGGGTTTGAACATAGACCAGGTACTCCATAATCCTTAAATCAAATGAGAAGGGCTGTTCCTCCCCCCTGCTCACTCATGAGACGTGAGAGGTCTGAGGGATGAAACATAGTTATCAAGGTATCAAGTCTTATTTCTCATGGATGCAGGCATGATGGTTTATGCATTTTGTACACACAAAGCGTGTATTTTAAGTGGCCCCAGTGGTTGGGAGAAAACTGCAGCAATTGTGAAGGTGAGACCAGGAAAGGGAACAAAGAGGATATGAGACTTGTCTGTGGTGCTTTTTTGATACTAGGAGCATGTCTGTGGGACATGGACAGCACAGGAATGACAGCAGTGGAGTAATACATCAAAAGTGATCTTTGTAAGGCAACTGATGGGTAACACTGAAATCAGGCCTTGCAAGTGGACACAGCCAAGAACTCTGCTCAGCTGGATTCTGAGGTGCCTTGCTTGCCTCAGATCATACCACCACACTTCCCAGTTCCACCATTTTGACCCACTTTGTCCTTCCTTGTATAAATGGTGGGGAAGTCGTTCTTGCTCTCCTCATGGGTTATGCCACATGCTAGCACGTGCCGTGGTCTCTGCTCCTTTGTTGGCTCTGTTTATCCCCTTGTTCAGCAGTTGTTTCTATACTTATGGTTCAGGTTTTAGTGGAAGGTGCCCAGGGTGCGGCTGTAACGCTTTCTTTACAGTGGACTTAAGTTCTGTGAGAACAGGCACAGGCTTGGGTCACAGACTGAATTTCTGAGCCAGCAGCACATCACAGTGGGCACGTTCCTGTGGCCACGGGCATGAGAGTATTGCTATAACAGCCCAATCCTCTTCAGCACTTTGAGTGGGGGAGCCATGCAGGCAGACACCTGCAGCTCCCCACGCTTTCACCAGGAATCCAGGAGATCCTGCCAACAGGCCTGAGTTAGCAAACATGTCCTCAAGCACATCTGAAACCCAGCCATGAATTTCTTAGCTTTTAAATTGCATTTTTTTCCTGATTATCTTCCAACAGTTTTTGGGTTGTTTTTTTAAATTATTGATTAATTTTGGGTTGGCTATTTAATCCAGTGTTTGGTTAACTAATTCATGTAGTTGTTTATAATTATTGCCTTGCTATAAAATCATCTTAATAGAAGGTTAGAGGTTTTTTGTTTTCTTTCCAGTAGAATAACAAGTTATTTTATTATTCAAACAAGGCTTACTTCCTGCTGTTTTCAATAAGATTTTTAATAAATATGTAAATTTAAAAATTAATTTACTGCATACGTTTGGCAGCATGAGTCTTGAACTGACAAAAGTTTGATGGATTGTAAAATTATCCTCCATAAAAATCATCAGTCATAGTAAACAGAATTTATCAGCCTCTGGTAATTTTACAGCTTTTTCTTCATCTTATCTTCTGTTAGGAACTCACTTTAAATTGATTATAATATAGTATGTTTCTAGAAACGTAATTCATTCATAGATTAATTAGATTTTAGGTTAATATCCCATCATGGAATAGGACATGAGCCAACAGTGTTTTCCAGTTGTTACAGAACTGCAGTAGAGAAACCTTGATTACTGTTCCCATGTGGTTTAACCGCCAAGACCAATCACTAATCAAATTCAAACGACATAAAATGGAACATCCTTCATAGCATTTATTTTCTGGCTGACTTATACTATAGGCTTTTTATTGATACAACTTGCTGTACTGAAATGAACTAAAAATTGCAAGAGAGGATTTATCCTTCTACTTTAATTTGGTTCTGCAGCCTATATCTGAAACTCTTGCTCGGATTTTTGTGCGTGTCGTGCTGCTGTCCCTAAAATATTCTTCCCCACAGCAGAGATAAATTGTTTGCATAAATTTAGAAAGTACATGTAAATAACTGTACTGTTATGTCGGATTTGATGGCAGATGAACTTAAAACATAGGTTTCCATTCTGCAATTCATGCTTTGCTTGAATCAGTACTGAAAACTGTGCGGCTCATAACGTCAGCTGGAGAGGTGGCAAGTGCAGCCATGGAACTAGCATCATTATTTGCATCTATCCTGTCACAATTTTCTCTGATTGCAAAGGAACCTTTCTAGTCTCATTGCACAGTGTCAGAAAACAGTATGCACCTAGTTCAGGCTGCTACAAGTTTACTGGGAAGGTAACCTGGGCTACAGCCTCTTCCTCTGCTGCCTACCAGTGCAACATGTGGCAGGATTGCCCAGGAACAGCCCCTAACCCTCACTCAGGGAAGGTGCAGAGGAGAGCACATCTGGTAGGTTTCATTAGTGCCAGGTGTCACAGAAGGGAAAACAAAGGGCAGTGGGTTTTGGTTAGAATCATTAGATGTAAAAAACCTCTGATATGTAGAGAGTTGATTAAGATCTGTAGTGGAAAGGGAAATGACAACTTCAGGCTCCTAAAATAAGCTATGTTGTTGGGCTGGTGTTTAAGCATGCTAATTCAGAATTTTTTAAAAATGAAGAAGCTCTTGCTTCTTAAAATTATGACCTCTGTATCATTTCTCTTCTGTAGGAGCTCAGCAGAGGTTTCATTCTGATGTGTGTGTATCATGTATGCAAACACGGAGGCTCCCTCCATGGCGGCTGAGCATGCAGTCATGAAGGGGTGGACCAATGGGCCTGGAAACATTGTTTGTCTCTTCCCAACTGTCCTCCTCAGAGGCTAAAAATGAAAAAAACCTATTTGCTGTGGAGCTCACTCCTTTGTTTAAACTACCTCCATGAATCATCTTTAAAACTTGTAAGAATGGTCATTCCCTTCCCTTCCTCTGCAGGTCTTCCAGCAGAGCTTCATGGTCTTTGAACTCCCCTCTAGCCCTCAGTGCATACAACAAGCCAGAATTCATAGCTGGGAGGATTACTTCTACATGGTTTCTTCATACTGCTGATTTGCTCTTGGTCCTGCTACATAACCTTGCTACTTCAACAGTCAGAATCAATGATCTCAAAAGCCTTTTCCAACCTAAACAATTCTATTATTCCATGGTTCTTTATCTGCTACTTCTGTTCTTTTTGCCCTCAGGCCAGCTGATGTACCTTGGATAGTCACATGCTATGAATCTAGTCCAATACACAAAAGAGAGGATTACTAGTGAGGAAAATCATTACCTACTGCCAATTACCATTCGCAGTACGGTCTTGAAGTGCAATTCTGTTTTCCATCAGTATGCTGGGTGACTGACATTCAGACATTGCAGGCCAGGAGATGAGGCATCACTAGAGAGCAAGAGGATAAGAGTCTTCGTAATTACCAAAATAAATTGTCATGTTCAGAAAAAGCCAAGGGTGGAAGATGAAGACAGGTAAGAACACAGCTAATACTTAAGAACAGTAGTCTGAAAACAGTTCAGTAATACACAAAAATTACTCTAATTACTGAAAATGTCAGAGAAATTATATATTGTATGAGTACAATCCTGCATTTACTGAATTTGAGAGGATTTTTTTCCTTCAGTCAAATGGGGGATAGAATCTGTCTCTTTAAGAACTGCATTTGCTATTAGATTTAAAAAAAAAAATGTTGAACTATACTTTTATCCCCTTCCTGGTTCAGTTCTAAGTATCTCAATTAAGAAAAAAATCATCCAAACCTCTAGTCCAGGATAAAATTGTAGCCCCCTTTTTTATATAAAGCCATGAGCTTTATTGAAACCATGACCCACACTTTTATCAAGGTAAGGATAACTACTTTCATTCAGTAGGACAAACTGCTGTATATTTAAATGCTGTGAGGTGAAACAATCTGATGAAGACTGAAACAGTGAAGTTACTTAGGACTGCGTAGTTCCAGTACCATTTGGTTATCACCTTCCACGTAGTTCTGTCAGGGAATAGTAGTGAGCTTCAAATGGTTAAATCGAGTTCAATAACTTTGTAACCAATCTTATCTTTCAGTATGACTTTTTTTTTTACTGCAATTTTTTTCAATCACTAGAAAATCAGAACAATTTTGCTATTTAGCTCCCTCTACAAGTAAAGCTAAAAGGATCTTTTCAGAAGTGTATCCTGTATGTGTCTTGTTCATTTTCAATCCATCAGGTTCTAAAAACTGAGTATCAGCTTCATTTCTCACCATGGATATTTCTTCCTTAATGCCTTGTGGTGAGCCTCTGATTGCACTAAGCATTGCTTTTAGTGGGTAGATTCCCTCTGTGAGAAGCAAAATTGGTGATTCTGCCAATGTTAACAGAGTGAGGCTCTACTTTGCCTTCTGGAGAAAGTACTGGTGTTTAATTGCGTTTCTTTTTAATGAATCTCCTCAACACACTTGACTGAGCACCAGCATTGTGATCGTTTCCCAAGGTATTGCCACTTAGAATTATAGGTTTTTACTGCTTTTTAAGTAAACTTTGTCCATGCAGAGTTGATGCAGCCAGTGGCCATTCTGAGGCACTATGAGAAAACAACCACATTTATGCCATTCGGTTCATAACTGAGCAGAAGGTAAAAAGATAAACTTACCTGATCTGGCAACTGGGACCTCAACATCCTAGTTTATTAAATTATGCAAAAGTTCAAAGAGCATTGGTAGAAATCTGATAATGTCAAACAGTCTCATCATGTCAAGAAATATTTATATACTTTGTAAATTATGAAGATGATATTCTTGGCTTTAGAATGCTGAAGGTACTGAGTCACCTCATCATGTTATGAAAATTAAAGCCCAATCACTAAACTATGTTTTATCTCCTAAACCACACAACAATTTGAGCTGTAGGCAATGTAAGTCTCAACTCCTCAGTCTCCTGTTCATTAAGCAATACCAGTTCTTGTCCAGATCTGTACTTATCAATCATACAATGGTCATGCTAATCAGCTTTATTTCCTCTAAGGTAATTTATTTGCAATCCAGGATCATCAGAAATGCTGTCCTTGTGATACTTAAATGTATTTGTAGATTGTTAAATTCTGAAATACAGGAGAACTGAAATACAGTTCTCATTGTTATATTACCCATAATGCCATCAGGGGATGATACATAGCTATGTATATATGGCTTTTCTATCAACTGCTGAACAGACTAATGAACTTAAAAATGCTTCCTATCAATGCATTTTTTCCCAGAAAAGAAACTGGCACTTATTGTTTATCATGAAAATCTGATGGCGTGTCTCTGAGAATGTCATTGTATGCTATAGCAAAATAATCATGGTATTTTTGCTCAAATGGAAAAAAGAAGAATGATTAATTATTTCAGATATTATTTTACTGTCAGTCCGAAAAATAGATGAAAGCTTCTGACAATATATAAGGGAGAGCAAGGCTTACCTTACTATTTAAGGTTATGTGTTAAAGAGAAAGAAGTTCAAACATCACATTTTTGCTCAGCAGAGGTCATGCAGTTACAGCTTTCACCTTTGTAGTTTCTTGGATGCGACTGTACAACTATTTTCATTGCAGAGTGTCACCTGTCCACCTGATGTTAAATGAGATCTGGAGATTGTTCATTTTCCACAGAGAGCCTACCTGGCATTCTGTCCTGGCTAGATGACAGACAGCTACTCCCTGGCAGTTCAAACCCAACCCTTTTCACGTTACACCTTCACTGCAAATGGTCATGTAACACCACTGAATTTAGAGAGAAGTTACTTCTGATTAGACCAGTGTATGTCTGATCAGAATACTGCTCTGTATCTCGGTGCATCTGTTTTACAAGAAGCTGTGAACATATTAAAATTCTCCTACTAAACAGGTTATGTATGAGCAACTTGTGTAATGCTGCAACAGCATATCCCACTTCGGCCCATTGTGTCATAAATACAAAGCAGTTATAAGAGTAGAGGATATCTAAATTGGTAAAACTCTGAATTTAAAATGAGAAATAGTGGCTCAGTGGGATCAAGTTTACTGTGAGCATATGCAAACAAAGTAACGAGCAATTTTTAAAAGGTAAAAATCCAGAAAATTGCTTTCCTTCACAATAAAGTTATGAGTAATAACTAAAAAGGCAAAAAAGAGAACATGCTTTGTATCTTCTATTAGAGATCAGAACTGAAATGAAAGCCGTTGAGTTATACAATTAAGTATCGATTTTGTTGATCTATATTTAATTCTCATAGCAATTTCATTGTTTTTACCCAATAGCATTTTGCAGTTATACTTCACTTGAAGCAATGCTCTTCTTGCTCTTTTGTTAATATAAAAACTAAATTGCCCAATGCATGAGAGACGTAGATAAAGTTCATTTTATTCTTTTGTGTAACTGATTCTGAGCCCTTTAAAGTGCTGGTTAACTAAACTTAGACAGCTGGAAAATACATTTATGCTGCAGAATGGTTCATTGCTGATTCTGGGCTTTGGTGTGCCTTAGAAGTGTAGCCTGACCCCAAGACAGTCAGAGCTGCTGCATGTTACCACATAGAAGAAATGGCCTTACTATTGCTTTCCTTCCTGCATACGAGTGTGGGATCCTTTGTGCCTGTGAACCAGCCCATCCTTCCCTGCTCCTTCCTATTATACCTGCAGAGTCCTTGTGCCATTCAGAACAGCTGCAGCTGTGACTGGTCCTTGATCACATAGCACTGGAAAGGCATTCTACCCACATGTAACCTCTCATTTTTAAAGTTTACAGAAAACCTAATTTGATGTATTAATGTAGAAATAACACCTATTTATAATGCATCAGTGTAACTGCAGGCTAGTTTTGTTTTCCTAATTTGCTGTGCTTGAAGTGACATGCCAGGTTTTATTACATCACTAATGGGTTTTAGTTATTCCCTTTAGGATGTTGCCAACGAGGAAACATTATTCTGATTCATGACTCAAGAGTTTATTTCAAAGTGATGTGACTCGTGATGAATGTCTGTATTATGTCAGATGAAGTTTCTCCTCTTCTGACAACTGGTCACTGCTCTCAGGTGATATAAGGCATGCCACACTCACAAGTTCAGGGATTCCAGCTGTGGGAAGCTCTCCACGTACACCGTGGAGTAGAACAACAAATGCTTCCCATGCCGTAAGGCCATAAAGGTGCAGATTTTCTATTAAAAAATAGACTTAGTATAAGTAGGAAAAGCTATCCATTGATCTGCTTTAGGGTGATGGGCCAGTGCTGTTACTCTTGTCTGCACTGAGCTGGTTTTGGGTTGATTCTTTTTTTCTTTTTTCTTTTTTCTTTTTTCTTTTTTTTTTTTTACTTAGACCAAAATCTCTGACTACATGTTTTTGTCTTTTCCCTTAAGTTAATACTTAGGAAAACATATAGTGTCCACACCAAATGCAGCAATCACCTTACTCAAAGAACAGATGCAGAATAGTCAGCAGAAAGTCCCTACTAATATAGGAAAAATTTGACTGGAACCATGACTCAGAGGTTAGGTGCTCTCTACACTATTACCAAATATCACCCATTTCTCATGGATATAAAACACACCTGATCCGCTGCCTAATGTTCCTCCTGTCTGCAGAAGCAGCTACTGATTCGCATTAGTGCAACTCTCAAATGCATTAATGAACTAATTACTTTAAAATGCATGATATTAACATCTCTGGGCTAACCCTTGTTCTTTTTTATACCTCTGACTCTGCTGAAGTCAGTAATAAATTGATATGAACAAAACTAAAGATACTACATAACCACATACAAAACTTATCAAAAAATTTTAATAAGAGTTGCTTTGGTTTTGCCTTTTGATTCATCTAGCAACTTCTGTGACTGCCATGAAAAATAGGAAATGTAATTAAGGATGAATCTAAATAAACACTTTGGTAATTTTTTACAAATCGTATCTATAGTAACTACAGAAAAATTTTTTAACTTGGGTTAACATTTGTTATGACACACCAAGGTTACAGACATTACTAGTGACTTTTCAACTCTAGGAATGTACACAGTTGTGTTATTGTGGGAGAAAGTAATTTATTGATTATGCAGATTCTTACATTATCTCTGCTTAAATTTTTCTTTATTTTTGCTCATGAACCTCAGGCTGTGAATGAGTTTTCTTCTATGAGTTACAGAAAGGAAACGTTTGAGGGTTTTTTTACAAAAGGATGTAACTGGGCACTAAGACATCTAAAAAGGACACCTGTATGTCCAAAAAATATCCATAACTTATTTCTGAATTGTTTCTTGTTTTAGTAATAAATTTTGCTACAACTTTAATTCTTGATGTATCATAGATATACTGTTCATACACTGTATACTTTTTGCCAGTAGGTTTCACTGATGGGCTTCAGTTCCCTTCAGTTTCATTTGACACAACGATTTTACTTAGAATTTGTAGAGAATATTTTATTCTCTGCAGTTTCTCTAAAATATTTTATAAACTGTTATCTTTATATTAAATGAGAACCTAGGGTGTGATTAAAGTAGGATTGTAGTCTAGCTTGTGCTTGTGGGGTATAAAAAATTATGGATACATATATGCAGAATATACCAATGAATTCAGCCCTGTCTTTCCTGTGGTGTAAATCTATCCTTCGGTAGGATAGCCAAAATCCTACTTTTATTGTGATACTTCACCCAAACTGCTCTGTACTGCAAATTCTCCAGGAGTCTGTGCTCCTCCTGCCCAGGAGTCAAAATTGTCTCCATTTGAATCAATAGGAGTTTTATCACAGACCTTACTAACACCAGTATTGAGTCCTGCAGCCCCAAGTCTGTGCTAAGTGGTCACATCCAATTTATCCAAAGGAAAGCTGTGAAGTGGGAAGAATACAGACAAAGAAATGTCATTTAGTCTGTCATATAATAAAATACTTTAGGTTTTGTACTCTGAAGAGCAAAAAGTGCTAACATGTTATTGATACTATGGCTGAGAATTTTCTCATCTGGCCTACAGAGAAGTGAAACAACTCTTTCAGTATTTTAAATGAGGGCAAAGGGAAGAACATTTTAAGCTGAAATTCTGAAAAATTTCTATTGAAGGGTCCTAAATTTGTGTTCATTCCCACTACCAAGGGTTATATTCCTCTATCTCAGAAAACATTATAATTACAGATATTGAAGACCTTGGTTTGAACTGTCATCTAAAATCAGAATCCAACATGACATGCCCTAAAACCTTTTAGACTGAAGTTTAATTAGTGAACCAAACAGAAAATTTTCATTTACTAAGACTTTAGGGTCTCCTGTTGCTTTGCTTAAGTCTACTTGAAACATTTGCTAAAAATACTAACCTAATCCATGCATGGTCAGCTTATGAAATATGACAAGATCAGAGCATAAACAGTCATTGGACTGGCATTTCAATTTTTAGCTAACTAGCCATAAAAACAAGCAATCAAACTATGTAACAAATTGTCTTTCTCTTGCCCAAGATTTCCAAGGAGAAACAGCACAGCATGCACAACATTTGACTGACTTGGAACTTGAATTCTTCAAAAAATTCTAATGATCCTTTACAACTGTGTATGTAATGATCCACAGCATCCATACTTCTGCCCACGCTATGGTTTCAGTGTGCTTAAAATGCCATTTCATTTTCTATCTAAAACAAAATATTAATGTCTTGGATTTACAGTAATTTACTGATTCAGTCTTTGACATCTGATGGCCCTACCAAAAATGAGGAATGGCTTTGCACTCTGATAGCTTATCTCAGAATCCTTGAATCTTATCTGTCCAAGAGGTTATTGAATGTTGATTGTAAAATGTTGAATGCTATCCCCTATTTCTGTGGTAATATTATCTGTGAGAGGAGTCAGTTACTCAGATTTTGAAACACCCTGTATATGAACAGCAGGTCATTTTTATTGAGCTGCTCCCTACACAGCTCCCTAATGATTCCTTGGTCAGGGCTCTGATTGCAAATACCAGTAGCTAACAAAGGGATAAAATTGCTCTGGTACAATCCTACTGTGCGTTTTTAATATAATGTGCTAATACATTGTCCGGTGTTCCCACAGAATTGCACCACTTCACCGAGTAGGCCTGGCCAATATCTGATTGATTCTGGTCTGTGGGGATCGGCCCAGTTCAGTATAATTTCCTGTCTTGCTGCTTTCTTGTCTGTTACAGAGGGTTTGGGTCTGTGAAAATCAATAGCCTTGCACATGCAAAATGTGAGGTTATTCCCTAGCAAGTTTCATTCGCATCCTTGATTTATGGAAAACGTTGTTTTCTCCTCTGCACTTTTTTTTTTTTTAAACTCTACTTAAACAAATACCTGTTTAAACATACCCCCCCGAAGTATTTGTACAGGAGAAAATGTAAATTACTGTGAGGATGCTGGAGAAGTTTAACATGTGCATAGCCGGGATCTGCTACTTATGACATTAATAGCACTTAACTGTTACGTAAATGGAGTCCTATTTGTCTCAGCAGAATCATTAAAGTTCTGATTTATCCTAAAATGGACTCTAATGTTCTATTTAATCATAACAGATATTTAAGTGTCTAAGAGTCTGCTTCCTTTCACCCTGAGAACTTTGGAAAGATGGTAATTAATGGTGTACAATAGGATAACTTTATTTTTATAAGAAATATGTTTCTAATATTTCCCTCACTTATTACAGAAATTGAAGCAAACTGAAGAAACAAAAGAAGATTCCCAGAACAGAGTATCTAAAATGTCCCTGGAGTCTCTCAATAAATTTAACAGCAATAACGTGCTTTTATTAGAAAAAGAGAAGAACTGTCTGAACAAGGTTGAAGGACAAAGGGAAGAAAATGGGAAGAAAGAAGAAGCTTCCTTAAATAGCTCGGGTCAGCACGAAGTGGACAATTTGGAATCCTTGAGTGATTCCCTGTATGATAGCTTCTCCTCTTGCGCCAGCCAAGGCTCCAACGACGTGTAGAGACACTTCCCAGTGGGCTGTGACAGCAGCACACAACGGACCTGAAGGCGAGCAAGGAGTGAGGGGGGAAAAAGAGACGGTTGCTGAAAATTCCCCCTCTGGATCGTGGCACTCATGGCAGGGTGTTCTGATTTCCCACCACACAGCAATAAGGCAGGGAGGCAGCGTGGTGGCACGTAGGACTCAACGCTGAACACAGCGAGCGCTTACACAGAATAAAGTCTTAATTTTGCACTTTTGTGAATATTTGTACAGTTGTAAATACCTTGGGAAAATATATTTGTAGGGATACACGACAGCAATAAATATTACATTGGTGCTATGCTCCTGTAATGGCATATTACTAACTTAAAGAAATTGGTGTTAATATTAACAAGAAAAATTAGTAGATTTTTTAAAAAAGATTTATAATTGTTCTAGTCTTAAGACTGTATGTAGAAACACTGCGCTACCATAAACCTGAGCCTGCCAGACTGTCTGCAATAAACTTTCATGGACTCTGTTTTACAAAATGTTTTATTTTTTACTTTTAGTGCAATTCCATTCAGGTGATCTAGGGAGGCATGCATTTCAGTTCACAACAGGTGTCTTATTTCAAAAGGGTTTTGACTTTTGACATGGCAAGAAAATGAATAGATTAAAAGTCTTGATACTGCTGGCATTGGCTTCATCAATCATGCACATAACTGTTTGAGAGATCAGGGTCAAAGCAATTCACTGCTGACACAAACGGGAGTCTTGTAGGAATGAGAACTACATAAACCGCCCTGTGCTTCTGACTGCAACATAGTTTTTCAAGTTCCACCTCCTCTGTACTCATTTGCCATCAAATTATGAATGTACCATACCGTGTTATCTTTTGTAGTCTCTGTTTGGTCTTAATTAAATTCTAAATACTGAAACTATTTTTTAAAAACCGAAACAACTCCTGCTTGTGACACACTACAATAATATGTTGGTGCTAACCAGTACTAGTTCAAACATATCTAGGAGCAGGGCCTGTTTTGGGTGTTTTTGTTTTTTCTACAGAGGTTGTTTATATGTAAGGGAAAGTCTATTTCAAAGGTTCTGTGTATTTTTTCTAGCCGTGAAGTATTTATAACTGCTTTTTGTACAGCAATTGTAAACTAGATATATTTGGGGTATTTCTAGACTCTATAGTTTCTTTAGCACATGCCTGTTAATCTTTGAAATATTATATGATCAGTGTTAATATTTTGTGCAATTTGTTATATTTTAAGTCATTTCCACCGTAAAATTGCATCGTCTTTTTCGACTTCTAAGAAATTTTCATTGAAACATCTTTTGTAAATAAAACTTTTCTTGTGTACCTGTGCCTGCAGAGGCGTTTTGGGAGGGGGACGGTATGACACCCTGAACGTGAGGGTGGGCTCAGGGTGGGAATCAGCGTAGCCAGCCCAGGGGGGTACAGGGGGTACCCGCCGAGCCGCTCCCGCTCCGGGGTAGGCGGGGTTCGGGCGTTTAGGGGAATTCGTGACACGGGGATTTTAAACAGCGATTTAAGCTTAATTCAGACTCGTCATCTCAGTAAGGCTGTGAAACGATCACGGAGAAATTACGTGGTTATCCGGGGAGGAGACGAACCACCCCCTCGGGCTGGGTCGCAATAAGGCGGAAAAGACCGTCCCAGCATCGACGACCGCAGCATCCTGAGCTGCTCTTGCCGCTTCCGTCGCCCTTCCCTCCGCCGGGGCGGGCTCTGCCCGGCACTCCGACGGCTCCTCGCCGTTCCCGCCGCCTCAGCCCACCCCATCCCGCCCCGCCACGGCTCCCATTGCCCCATCTCGACCCGTCAGTGGATCCCACCACTTCAGACTACCCCATCCCAACCCACCATCAGCTCCCACGGCCTCAGCCCACTTCCCCCCGCCTCCGGACCCTCCGAGCCCCCATCCCGCCGCGCGTCCGCGGAGGAGGTGGGGGACTGCCCGCCGCACCGGCACGTACGCGGCTACCGCGCCCCTCTCCCCCATTTTGTCGTGCTTGAATTCCCTTCCAGGGGGCCGGGGGGAGGGAGCGGTGCAGACGCGCGGCCCCTCCCGGGGACGCGGGTTCTGCGAGGCGTTTGCGGGAGACGAGCGACGCCTCGCAGCGGGGCCCGGCCCATCAGTGCTCCGGCTGCCACCTGTGGGCTTCGGGCAGGCGGGGACACGGAGAGGACCGGGGCGAGCGGAGCCACCGCGCGGGGTCTGTGCCCCGCTCCCGGAGGGGAGGGATGGGCGGGGGATGCGAACGAGCCGCCCCGGCGGGCGGAGGATCGCGGGGTCCCCTCGCAGCGCCGTGCGAGCCGCACGCCGAGCTGGCAATGCGGGGGCAGAAGCGAGGGAGGTCTCCTCCCTCGCTGAACTCTTCCCGTCCCCAGAGTGCGCCCAGCGAAGTGCGGGGCGGCTGGTGGGGATCCCCGCCCCGCTCCGCCGGCATCACATGGTGCTGGGGGCGGGAGGGGGGGGGAGCCGCCCCCCAGCTCTCGCTTTCTCCTACAGTTTCTTCCAGTCTCAGCGCTCAACTCCGGCGAGGCTGGAGCGCGGCGCGGGGCTGGGCAGGGCGGGAGCCGGGCGGGCTCCGCCGCCTGCTCCCGGGGCGCCGCTCCCGCAGCGGAGGCGGCGGGGAAGCGGCACAAGTGCGAGGCGTCTCCGCTTCTTCCCTGCTTCTGATGCCCCTTCGCGACTGCACGCCAGCCCGGCGGCCGCGGCTCCGGGAGGATGCGGCTTTTCCTCCTCGCTGCAACTTTCTGGGGATTGTGCCTGGCTCCAGGTAAGGAGCTCCGCGCCACTCCCCCGGCGGCGCGGGCTAACAGCCCGAGCTGTCCGTCGCTGCCCGCAGCGTCCGCGGGGAGGTTTTGTCCCCTCGCAACCCCTCGACGGAGCTGGGTCTGTCCTGCCCGCGGAGAGCCCCTGGCCGCCCGCCCGGTGTCCCCAGCGCTGGGGGCCCGCGGGGCGAGGCGATGCTCCGCAGGCAGCTCCCGGTGCGGGACTCCGAGGATGCCGCTTGCTGACCGCGGGCGCCGCGCACGCCTCTCTGGGCGGGGGGGTCGGCGGCCAGCGGGCTCAGTCCCGCCGCCGGAGGGCACCCACGGGGTTCTGCGGGTCCCCGCTGCGGGGCGAGGGGTGCGGGAACCGCTGGCGGAACGCCGAGAGAGGCGGCTGTTTGGCGAGCCGCACGGAGCGTCTCGTTTTGCATGATAAAGGAGGGGAGGTGAAGGATGCTCCACCGCTGTAATTGTGCGCGGCAAAATAGTAATTAAATCATTTGTAATTGATTAGTAGCTAAGTAAACCCGTCGGCATAGATAAGAGCCGAAGCGTATCTATTAGCCGGGTTGCTCTCTCCGGGGCGCGGGTAGTTTTCAGCCCGTTGTGCTGAGGGGCAGCCCCGAGGCGAGCTGGTGGTCGATGGGCAGCGGCTGCGGGCCGGTGTCGGTACCGGTGTCCGTGTCTGCGTCCGTACCCGTCGCCTCCTGGCGGCAGCGTCCCCAGCGCCGGAGCGGCCGCCCCGCGGAACGGAGGAGCATCATCACACCAGGTGCTGAGCCCGTAGCGCTTGGTGCTCAGCTGAGCGGACGGCACGCTTGTTTGGCTTTATTTTTGTCAAAGGGATACTTTCGCTGAGCTGTGGAGTAGTTAGGAACAGCGAAATGCGAAGAGGGAAAGATAAGGAAGATTCCTGGCACGTGTTGTTATTTGGTTTGGTTTTGTGGTTGGTTCTTTTTTTTTTATTGTTATTTTAATATTATTACTACTACTCATGCTGGGTTGGATGGGGCTTTAAGCATCGTGTGGCAGGGGGTTGGAAAGACATGATCTACAAGGTCTCTTCCTGCCCAAAGCATTGTATGATTTTGAACAAAACGTTATCTGTTCCAGGTTTGGCCTTGCAAATACAGTGTTACCAGTGTGAGGAGTTCCAGCTAAATAATGACTGCTCTTCTCCAGAGTTCATCGTGAATTGTACAGTGAATGTTCAAGATATGTGTCAGAAAGAAGTAATGGAAAAAAGTTTTGGTAAGAATTTAATAATTATTATTCTGTTTATTTGCTTTGGATAGCATTCGTTGCTTTTGGTTCCACCCATTCACAGTCTTCAGTTATGGATGAATCTTGTGTTCCCACCTAAAGGGACCAGATTCAATTTCTAATACTTCTGAGTGACTTTGTAGCTCAAGAAGTTAATAATTTTCCTTCAAACTGCTGTAAAAACTGAAGGATGCAAGCCAAATGTTGATAAAGCTGGTTAATACACAGTCTTATGGGTCTCAGATTTAGTTTTCAGCACTGGAAAATTAATAACAACAAGTTAGTTTAATCTCATTACAGTTAATTACATGGGCTTTTTCCCCAAGAGATGGAAAAGCATTAAATTACTAATTCCCTCCTTTCTTTTATTTACTCAAGCAATTTATATACTCTGAAGGTTCATCTTAAGGGAAGGAAAGTATAGTCATCTTTTCTTTCATCCATTAAAGAAACCATCAAACAAAAGGGAAAGAGGGATTTAAAAAATACCGAGTAACTTGGGGAAGTTTATGGAGGGAAGAGGAGGGGGTCAGAGGAAGGGCTCAAATGGATTTCTTTGCTATACCAATTTTCTAAGTTGTTTGTTTTTTTTTCTCTTACTGTAATTAATATTAAGTTCTCATATTTGGAGATAAATGTGTTCAGGAGGAAACTAGCCATGATTGTGCATCTTGCCTCTCTTGTCTTTTGAGCTGTGGTACAAGTGACTGGGTTTTATTCAGTATCATGGAAGGCATTTGAGATTTAGAGGGAACTGTCAGTGTTGCTCTAGCTTTCTACATGAGTAGAAGGCAAGAACTTTATTAGGGAACGGCAAGGAAGTGTGTTTGTGGGAGTTGGAGCTCATGCAGCCCTCCTACTCCGACTGCAGGCAGCCGTCAGGACACTGGGCATTAGAATGGGCATCCAGCAGTAATTCACTGGGGAGTCTCAGCCTGGACGTGGCCTCTGCACCAAGCAGTAGTTAGGGAGCAGGTTGGGACTTCAGAATCTTGATTTAAGGGGAAGCTGCTCTCTGGGATTGCACATCTTGCAGCTGAGGGCAGTGCTTCAGAGCGTGGAGTTCTCTGATGTAAAGAACTCCTATGCTGTTAATGTAGATCAAGCTATAGCCTGTCCTTTCTCAGCAAGTCCTTCAGGAACAGCAGGATGCCTCTCTACCTACAAATGTGTGCAGCCATCCATCTTGAACAGTAACAATGGTTCTTGGCATCAGCAAACTACTCAGCAGTATCTTCCAAGTGCTTATCAGTCAGCTAGTTCCATTTGCGCTGGCCATTTCAGATCAGCATGTAATGAATCCTAGATAAATAATAACAATTGTTGCTACCCATCAAAAATAGCTGACAGCGTTTCATCCTGCATAACACCATCTACAGTGACTATTGCTGTGAAATACTTAGAACCTCTCCAGCATAGAGAAAAAGCTGTATGTTTAAAGAAAGATTAGTCTCTTTCAAGCTGTATTTTTCTGGGGTATTATATTTCAAGTTTACTTGGAAAGGATAGTGAGGATATGAGATAGTTACGGCTTGCAAGGTCCTTTTAAAGTCTGAGTATCTCTAAATGATTGTTTGAAGGCTTTGCTATCTCCACCCTACAGCTTCTGTAGTACTTCAGTAGGTTGGAATGGATGTTGTGGTGATTTGGAGGGCTGTAGACATAGACAAAAAAGTCAGTCCTCATTTAATTCTTAACAGGTGTTTGGTGTTTGCTGTTTGGAGTTTTTTAATACCTTGCCTGATTCCTTCATGTTTTTATTTCAATACAACCTCAGCCTGTATCAGCTTCCAGAAACATATCTGTAATCTTCCCTTCAGGTGAGTGTTAGAAAGGTGTTTTCAGCTGAGTAAACCCCTTGCAGATCGAAGTGCAAGTCTTCTGGATAAGTCAGCTTGCACATGTGCACTCACAGCCACTTGTGTGCTGCATGAGGAGGGTGGGATAGGTGGTCGTGCATCTCTCAGCTTGGCAGGCAAGGCTGCAGTCTGGCCAGCGTGACTGTGGTACACTGAAATTACAAACTGGAACAGTTTTAATACATTTTAGACACACATTGATGCATAATTTGCCATTACTTCTATGAAGAAATGGTTTGCAATATAGGAATATGGAGTTCTTAAAACAAACTTCTTGGTGGTTGTTTTTTTCTGTTTCTACAATTCTGTGTTTTCTCTGAGCAGATCCTTGGATTTTTCCTTTAGGAGGTAACTAGCATGCTGTGCATAGCAGGTGCCACTGTTCTATTTCATTTACTTCTATAAATGCAGTTCTTATTAATTTTAAGCTTAGAGATTGTAAATTTCAGCTAGTTAATGAATTGAAATTTTTAACCTATTTCAAACAGTGAAATTTACATTTCAAGCTTAGTTTCTCTGTTATCCTCAGTCAGTTTTAGAGAGGATTGGTTGTAAAACAGATATGACTTAGTTCATCATCCTTTATTGGTTTTTTTCCTAATTGATATTTAAATGTGTGCAATATAAATGCCTTACTTTCACAAGTTTTATTTAATAATTCATTCTACTCCTAACAGTACATTTCATAACTTGATTCTTTTGGTTGTTGCCTATTACTAGAAACTGAAATGTTTCAAATATTGATTTTAATTTAGAATAGACTCGAGTTTGAGTTTTTAACCCAGAATATGAAAGAAGTGAGTTTGCATTTATTTGACAGCACAATCTCATAATTAGAGTTTTTCCTCTTGACTAGATACAGTCAAAGCAGTGTAATGTTTGTATTTTAACCCATTTTTGTCCTTAATAAAATATAATTGTGTCAGTGAGCGAAGTGTTATAAGTTCTCTCAAACCTTATTTAAAAGTTAAATGCAGTATTTTGAGATGAAGTTCATAGTGTGAGTTCACGTAGCCACCCTTCCTGTGCAGTATGCATTAATCTGTGTGTGTGTTTTGCTATCAAGGGGGTTGCTGGCTTACATTCTGTGGTGTGTCATACAGTCCCCAGTGTGTGGCCAGTGACTCTTTTCCTATGTATTTGTTAGTGTTCATGGAGTTCTGCCATGGCAGCTCTGTGATTCAGCTTCGTTTCTGTGTTAAACTCCCCATAGTAAAAGCAACATGGTGGTGAACTACAACTCTGTGCAGCTTTTCCCATTTATGTTGCAAAAAGTTTCTTAAGCCTGATCATAGTTAAACCATTCCCCTTCAGTTGCTCTAAAATTACGGTTAGTGCTTTAGATGTCACTGTGTTCTCTCAGAACACTATCTCAATTTCTGGAGAACCAGCTTCAGGTGAGAAATAGCAACATAGGCATGTTCCTAACCCAGAGCTTAAAAAGTGGCTGTTACTGTGGCAGCCTCTGATGTGAGCAGCTAAGAATGCAGGTGTTAGTAACTCATATTTTGGATTAGATCATCAGGCATGTTATCTCAGCTGTTTGTAGTATCTGGTAGGAATTTGCTTCATTGCTTAGCTTAAAGTGAATTGAGAATTGAGTGATACACAAGCATGTATCAGATTAAGTGATTATGTGGAATAGTATAATTCTGCCTCCCCTGTAGACGTGCACTTTGCTGTGGCAGTTTGTGTTTCACTTTGGGGATCTGTCAGTGCACAGAACAGGAGACTTCGTCAAGTAAATGATAAAATTTTCTCACTTTAAGCTGAGTTGTATTTAAAAATTTTGCTAGAAGAAGTTTTATGTTTATGTCAACATACCGTTCCAGTGGGAGATACAGGACAAGACAGTATTTTGCCTGTGATACAGAATCTTACAAACTAATATTTTAATTAAATCTTAAAAAAAATCTTTCCTTCAGGGGGAGGAATGATCAGAATGGAAAGTGGCACTCAAGATGATACCATGTAGTTTTCTCATGTCTCAGAAATTAATTGTAAAGGATAAATTTCTAGCGCATTCTTCAAGTGAATAAGCGGATGTTTGAAAACTGTGTAGCTTAAATGTTTGACAAAGGATCAAAGTTCTTACAATAATTCCATTTGCAGATACTTTGTGGAAATACCCATGGCAGATTTCCTGCTCCCACTTGCCTCTCTCCTTCCTATGGATTTTTAACTTAGAAGTGTCAGTGTTCCTTCGCTTTTAGAATATATGTAGGAACAAATAAATCCCGCAGTATATTGGGATCAGAGAAACATCTTGGTGATGTGTAGATGAGGATATAACGTGTATATGCTTTTATACATATATCATAGAAAACACACTGATAATGGTAATTATCGTTACCATTTGCCTTTTACTGAGGGCAAGAGCTATCAGAGTTTAAAGGCTGATCTAAAACCTACTTAAGGCAAAATGCAACTTGCAATGTGAATACATCAGAGAGAAATAAAGCAGGAAGGATGAGACAATCAGCCCAGAGAGGTAGCCAGTCTAAATTTCTTGGAATTCTCTGTAAGTAAACCTGCCCATGTGCATGTTTGGAACAATTGTGTTCCAGTGTTTTGGAACCTTGTGTTCTAATGTAGTTATGAATGTACTTTTACTAACTTTTGCTTTTGTAAGATTAAAAAAAAAAATGAACTATGGTAGCAAGACTGATACTTTAAAATGTCAGGAATTTTTCTTTGCAAGCAAATTTGGAAACAACTTGTTATTTCTATTAATCTACAACAAGAAACTTTTCTTATTTGTTTAGTGTACAACGGTCCTTTTAATATATTTACATAGGATGTAATCCTGCAGTGTAATTAAAGCAACTGCTGTAATTGTGTGCTTAAAAGTACTGCATGGGAACAGCATGAGCAAGATCATGATCTCAGGATTGAATTATAATTTTATTTTATCTATTTCTTTGAATTCATTTTCAGTATTTGCTTTCCAGTTGTTTATTTTATCAGTGTCTACGTTGAGTGATGAGTTGACCTATGGTAATTTCCCTACCTGTGATTTAATACTCAGTTTTGTTGCACTGTGTTGATGCCATGATTGAGTTGCTTTGTGTGTGGCTGTTAAGGATTACATAAGCACTTCCTTTTTTCTGTGTAGCACATACTTTTTTCTGTTCATGTATAGCATCCATTAGTACCAGTACTAATTGCATACTGGTATCAAGGGGAAATTGTGCTCTGGTGTACTTTCATTGACAAAATGATTAAAACAGCGAACAAAGTTTAATGTCTTCAGAATCTCTTCAGGCATTAAAGTTTTATAGGTAGTAGCTCAATCCCCTGTATCCATTTAGAAACAGTAAGAAACATCCACTGAGCTGCTGCTGGATTTTTTTGTTTTGTTTTCTTCTACGCTCTCTGTTGTTCAAAGTGTATCAACATAAAAGAACTTCTGAATTATTTTTATTCAAAGTAAAGCATAATATAATAAATCTTTGCTGACAATGTAAAAAAAAAATAAATAAAAATGTTGCATGGGACAATTGGTATACCTATAACATCATGTCTTGTGCTACCAGATGCCCAGTGAAATGAAGACATAGTAACCAATGTTGGAAACAAGCAGTTCACTTTTGATACTGAATTTTAAAAGACTTACTACGTATGTGGGTAATTTGCATTGTATGCTGAAAACTTGGAGCTGTGGGTCTCTCACCATCCAGAGAGACTTTTTTTCAGATGCCAAAACCATTTGCTTATTGCAAATTTCTTCAGATCTTTGGGTTGCTCAGAAAACTTGCAGCCACTTATGCAACGAGCTGACCTAAGTGTGTCAGCTAAGGAGGAATTATGAACAGTAGGTAGTAGGTTGCTGTTCTGGCTTCCTTTCAGTACAGAAAAGCTACAGTGGAGTTAAGTTCAAGCAGTTTATGACTTTCAAGTCATGACAAAAATCCAAGTGCAGAAGTGATGAAGTCTGTATTATTTTAAGGAAGATGTGGTATCTGGTCCAGTGAATTTCATTTTTCACAGGACATGGACAATAGCTTTTTATGTTATTTTTTTCTTCAGGCTTGTATAAAAGGTATACAAATTAATTTTGTGATGATACAGTGCCCACAGCTGGGTGTCTCTTAAACCCCTTTGAGATTTCCTATCGTATTTTACATGCAGTCTGTTTTTCCAAACCTTCTTGTGGCCTGACCCTATCACTTGTCTTAGCTCCCAGTGACCTTATCAAAACATTGACAAATGAGTTCTAATTAACCCCAAATGGTTTTATTTCTGTTTTTCCATCATAGTCTGGATATTTTTTTGAACACTTGATGAAACCGGTTTTGCCAAATTACCAATAAGTCTTTGAAAGTGGAAAAAGTTACATAAAACCCAGGCAAATCCTACTCTTAAACTGAACAGGCTGTAAAACTGTAAGCATGAAAATAGCTAAATATATAAAGGGGTAATGAATTGCCAAAGTTCTGGCATGCAAGTGTCAACATATGAGGCATTCCATTGAAATTGGTAAGGACACTAATTAAGGATGCAGCAAGACTATTCATGTGTAAAATTATTTATGGGACTTATTGCAAGGGTATAGCATTTTAACATTTGTAAGGACATAAGGGCTATTGCTTCATTTCAGCAAACAAGGATTGCCAAGGAAAATGGTTATATGGGATTCTGAAAATTGAGTCTAAGTTTACCTCTCTCTCTCTCGAAGATCAAGTATATTTGGATCTTGATACCCAAGGACATTTAGATCTCGATACCTTTGTATCAGGAAAGAGGAGATGATGGAAGGCTGTGAGCCTCTTTTGTTGGGAAGATTGTACGTTTTAGTGCTTGACTGTAAGACCACATTAGTGAGCAGAGAAATTAATAAGGGCAGTAGGAAACAAAGGAATTTGATATGCAGGTGAAATTTGAGCTCTGACCTCTCATTTGTAGCCTCCCATGGCTTTAAAAAATATTTGACAGTACCACCATTAGCTGCTGTACTTAACTTTCTCAGCCTATGCATTTTTAAGCATTTTAATGCTTTGCTTCAGCTTTGTGATGCTGCAAGCAGTGACAAAGACTACTTTGTGCTGTTTTCTGTTATTAACCACACTGGTTTGTGTCATATTTCCAGTACCAGAATTAGAAGGCATGACTTACAAAGAGATATCATGGTAATCTAAACCCTTGTCCTCTGTCAGTCAACAATTGTCCAACTTTCTTCTAGCTGATTTCATTTCTGCAAAGTGTCGTGTCAGTGAGGGTCAGAAGGAGAGTTAAAAGGCCAACCTTTAATTGTCAAAAGCTTCCTGTTAGTTCCTGAAAAAGAAGTGCAGCTTTTAAAAATTGCCAAATGTGTGGAGGATTTGTGACGATATTAAGTTTTCATAGAAAATTGTGATGAGAATATGCTAATTCAACCAGGTAGAGTCTGGTGGGATGTGGGTTCCTTCTGTTTTGTTTTATTTTTCTTTTACAGAATTGTATACTCTGCAAGAGCCTAATGACGTGAATATGCTTTTATCTTGTCTACTGAATGCATCAAAGGAGGATCAGGATGAAATAGCTGCAGTCCTAAGACACAAGATTAAAAATCAGGAAGCGCTTGACGTAGCTTTGCAATAGATTTCAAGTCACATAATTTCAGTGCCTTTTTTTTTTTTCATCTGGAAAAGACTGACTGTGGTAGCTTACAGTATTTAATTAGCTGGTATTAGCTGTTTATAAGGCAATTAGTAAATTTCATGATAAAATTTCTGGCAAGGTGCAAATTATTTAAACCCCTTCTCTCCTCAACTTTCTCTCTGGAGTTCACAAGGATAGGAAGAGTTACTGTAAAATGAAACACAGAGGACATAGTTGGATATGGTTATACTTTACACTCAAACTGTTTTGGGGTTTTTTTAACAATGCATTTACAGTCATAGATGAAAGGCTATGTGTTGAGGAATCTTAATTTATCTTATACCAATAAAAACATCGTCTGACTAAAATGGCAGTTGTTTGGGGAAGCGCAATGTCAAAAAAATGATTGCTTTTCAACATTCAGTCACCTTTTAAGATATTTAGGACTTTATTAGATAAAATATTTATAAGCACTTTCTCTAGAAAACTGCAAATCACGATAGGAACTTTGGAGTCTGTCTCTGTATGATAGGCATAAAACCTAATATGGAAACTAAAAAATATAATTTACAAACCTATTTGTCTGAACCTAATTTTGAGCATTACTTATACAGTAAAATCCAGAAATAGTCAGATTTATATTATGTTCCCTAGAAAGGGATGTTTACATGTTGTTCTTGCACTAGTATAAATTCTCATTTTAGTTTTTGGCAGATGTCACAAAAGAGCTTTTGTAACTCCTACTGGGTGATGCATTTCACTCGAGTGCAGGGTAAAAAAGTGACAATTTAGGGCAAAAAAATAAAGGATGAGACATATTATTAAATCACAAAGCAAACATGGATAGGCAAAGCAGACATTGTCTATGCATAATAAGAAGGAAAACTTGCAGATTCACAAAATCAGAAAATTGAATGTTTCAGTGATGTAAGGTGGTTGGAACCACTCAGGATATTAAAATAAAGGGAATATTGGTTCATAAACACAGTCTTTGACTTGTCTTTATGAGAAACAACATTAAGAGAACACCCAAAACAGGTGGTCACACACAAGTCATGAAAATATGCTAATGTGAGAGAGAGGACAAATTTTGGGCACTTCTCATGGATTGTGTGTGCTACAATATGAATTGTCCACTATTGGCCAGTTTTCCGCTGCTTGCTTGGAAAAGATGGGCAAGGTTTTAAATACCAAATTTAAAGTTGAGTGGAAATTCTGCCAAAGTTCTAAAGGCACACCTCAAACTTGTCTTATCTGCCTTGTTAGCTTTCTCAGTAACTTATCTTAAGATACAGAACTTTTCTACATGCCTGAAGTTACAGCTCTGTGTTTACCTCCAGCACACGGTCCAGTCTTGAAAAGATGGTTTGTGACTGTTCAATGAGGCCTCATTGCTGGGCCCTAGTTGGTCACAGACTACTTATTATGCTCCAAAATATTTGATGTTGCAGATCTACTCAGAGTATGTGGAGGAGATTTGCTAAAGCAGTGTTTGTGGAATGAGTTGCAGACTTACTTTATGTGTGCCTTTGAAGCTGGATATGTACATAATGGTGTAGAAAAAGCTTTCTTTAAAAATGAGGAGTGTCAGTCATAGCCCATAAGGTAGAGAGCATTTGGTGTGGAGTGGGTTGTCACACTTGGAAAAGTTTGTGTTGGGCAAAGGACATTGTCTACTTGACTGAGTCAAGCTTAGAGAGAAGAGGTTTAGTGGCCATGAGGCCATAGACTGATCTGGGGTGAAGCAGAGGGCTGCAATTTCCTGCTGAGCTGTGCCATTGCAGAAAGCAGCTTCAGAGTAGTGGGGTCATGGGAATGGGAAGGTGACTGTTTTGTTAGAAATTAGGTCACTGGTCTCGGAGGTGATATCCTAGTTGCCTATTTTGGCTTCAGAGACCCTCTGCATATTTTGCTGAAGGACGGTCTTGGGAGTACAGGTGCAAACTGAACTTGCATACTGCTTGGGGTATGGTTGACTCTTAAAAGTTGGAGAGTCATGCTTACACTGCCTCTTTTTTGTCTGTACCTGCTAGAACAGAAGAATTAGAGGTGCCTTATAAGATCCTTTTCAATCAGTAAGAGAAAAAACTTGGATCTTCTGGTGCCTTCTGCATACACATAGTGTAAGAAGTAGGTGTGATGTCACCTTTTTTGGTTGTCCTAGTAACAAGTTAAGCTGTTATTCAAGAGAAATGTACTGGGCTCTGCAGACAGGGTAGATGGAAGAACACTCACTTTTGGATTTGAATAAATTGTAGCTTGAATTGTTTGTTGCTATCAAGACAGAATGCATTTGAAAATTGCCAAAATAGTGCCAAGGTGCAGACACACAGGACTAGACTGGATGTAGGTGAGAAAATCAATATTGCACGCAGAAACTATAGAAAAGCCTTAAGATTTACATCCATCACTTTACTGGAATAAGGCAGAAATAGTAGTTTGGGCCTTGACACTGTCTAAATATATGATCACTTGTGGGGCAGAGAGAGATGTAACAATAGGCAAGTTGCTTAGTCTAGGAATAAATTCTCAATGTCAAATTTAAGCCCAAAGCTGCTTTAAAAAAAGCCTTGAAAACAAATGTAGTTGTAGTAGGTACTTGGTGACAGGAGAGGGTGTAGAATATTAGCGTGTTATCACACAGCTATTCTAGTTCTGTGTACTTCCCTCTCTTCTTAAAACTACTTGTACTTGAACTACATCCTTGGCCACCCCCACAAACCTTGAAGTGAAAATGAAGGAAAATCAATTTGTCAGTAGTGGGTACTTCACAGTAAAATATCATTATAGTGCCTACATATATGCATAACCATAATGCTGTTGGGGGGCTGCTGAATCCATGAAAAGGGAAAAATTACTCAGGGCTAATCCATCAAGAGATTGGAGAGTAAATATACTAAATGAGTAGTAAATATAAATTGTGTACTAGTTGTTGAAGGTAGATAGCTGGGAATGACCCCATCCTGGCAAAAGCAGAGTGTAAAATGTAGTCTCCTCACCTAGCCAGCTACTCAGAACAATCTGAGATAGAAGAAAAGCTTCCAGAAAGATTTGCAATTATTTTTCTGGGTGATATGTTAATGAATGTATCAAGCTGATTGTTCAAGCAGGAATACCTGGTAATTAGCAGTTATGTCTGTGGTATGAGTCTTACGAGGCAGATAACCACTTTGAAGAACTGTCTGCAGTTCAACCTGCTGGTGGCAAATGATTCAGGAAGATCTTGGGAATCATTTTGGAATGGTTCAGCAGTACAATAAGCCACTGCAAAGGAGAAGTTTGAGGAGACATCTCTAGATATAATCCAGAAAGGATGCTGCTGTCCCATCTGAACTTGGGGTGAACTGCAGTTACTGGGGTCCATTAACCTGTTTGCTGGAGTAAGGAGATTGTGTCTCTGCCATCAAACCACAGAAGTCAGTTATACTAATTTATATCCTACCACAATTAACCTGGAATCACTATATGATAGGAACAAGGTTTAAGAATAAGTGAAGTTCACAGCTCAATTGTTTTAAAAATGTCACTCCTGTAGTGCTAACATTATCTCTTTTTTCCATCAACCTCTGTCTGTTTGCATTTGTAACTTGCTGTAAGGATACTGCAGAACAAGAGAAACAGCAGAGCCTTTCTATGCTGATGAAGTTTGTTTCATACATGATGCTTCTTAAAAAAGCACTTAGTGTGATAGCAGCTGATTTGTAAGATCAAAAGAATCTATTAATACTTAAAGACAAAATTTTGGATGGAAGGGTATGTCATTAGCCAAGGAGCTATTGAAAAGCTGATAGAAATGCTAACTTTTTTATTTATGTAAAAAATCATGTTACGATTCAGATTAGAGCTGGGAATGGGGATAAGCAGTCATTTGGGACTGGAATTTCCTCTTGTAAGACATTTGCAGAAAAGCCACAGGAGAAGCATTACAATTTTTTTGTTATTAGTTAGATTATTCTCTCTGTTTGGATGTGAACATGGTTCATCTGTTCATGAAACTTTGAGAAGTAAAATTTCAGCCTGTACAGGAATACTGTGTTTTGACTTCAAAAGATGCTCAGGATTGTTCTGTGGAATTGATCCTGGAGAACAGAGCTGTTTTAAACACATGGAGTTAAGCTGCAGGACTTTGATTTTTTTTTTTTTGGAGTAGAGGTTTCCTGAAGTTGCCTGGTGAAAACCATGCCTCAGAGGGCATCGTCTAATTGTTCACAGCTCTGAACAATTCTAATCTCCTAATCTATGGAAGAAGCGCAAAGTGTGATATTTCAGGGACCCAAACTAATAAATCACTTATTGGTTCAAATTGTGAACAGGACTTTGCAGGAAACCTGTGAAAAGGAAATGGCAGGAAGAGAGTGATCTACAAAATGACAGGAATAGGAAATATGCCAGTGTCAAAAGCTTTTTGAAGGCTTGGTCTTTGAGGGGAAAGTCAAATTCACTGTTGTTGATATGGAAGACTGAGGAATGATAGGTGGCTGTAGTTACAGAGAAATAATATGTGATGGGGAGATGTGGGACTAGGGAACAGAGGACAGTCACTGCCTAGTTTCACTGAATACAGGATTCCTTTCTCAAGAGGAAGGGGAAAGGAAAAAAGTTAATTGTAGACATGGGAAGGGTCATATATGCCTTGGCTCTGGGAATACTGCAGGAGGAACGTGGAAAAGTACCAGGTCCTTGTGGGGAACATAAGCTGAGATTTCAGTATTATAAAGCCAACCAGTGGCAGCACTGTTGAGGCTTCTTGACAACAGTGGTTTGTCAACAGAGACAGAGCTCCCTTCTTTTTGCAAACTGTAGTAATAAAGATTACTGCAGTGCTGCTTGATCTGTGTGCCTTTGCTGTTACAGCGAGAACAGCCTGTAGCTCCTCTTCCTTCTTGAGAAAAGGTTCTACCTGCTGTGTTGATTGATTGAAGCTCACTGGAGACAGAGGAAGATTTAACACTCACTTGAGGGCTTCTCTTCATAAGTTTAACAAGATAGATAGCCTCAAAACATGCTTCAGGGTTGAGATTTGCAGAGGGAGAACACAAAATAAGGAAACTCCTGCATTGTTGGGATGGCAGCAGTGTTGTGACAGTATAAAAGAATTGCTTTAATTAAAAGTTTCTGAAGACAGGAAATCCTTCTTTCTGAGCACAACCCAAACAAACAGTGTTCTACCCGCAGCCTTCAGTAGTGCAGTGCCCATTGCCACTGCAGAGGTATCTACTGGATCATGAAGGTGCTGTAGTGTTTGTTTCCAAAGTCCCTGGGGACTGAGCAGGTACCTGCAGGTATGGCATGTTCGGTACCTATGGATCATATTCCTGCTTCACTCCCTTCAAAAAAATGTCTCCATCATTGTGGGTTTGAAAACATTCTGGGACTATGATACAGGATGGAGAAGCACCATTCTTCAAGAGAATCCTGTTCCCATGCTCTTCAGGAGGAAAAAAAAAACAAACAGCTTTTTGAGAATCCCATGTTCAAAAGGAACAGTGATTTTTATTCTTGGAAATATTTACCTCTCCGTGTAACTGCAAGGCAATATGAGAAAACCTCCATTATCTATTTCTGTTATGTGTCTGTTTTTCTAAGACACAATTTCTGCTGTATCAGTTGCAGGAGAATATTAGAGTAATGAGTGGTGGAACTGCCATAACCATTTTCCACTGCAGCTTGAGAAAACACAACTGTGTATTTTAAAGCCTTTAAAAACCATGTTAAAATAACAGCTGTGTACATTAGAATGTATTTTTTCAGTTAAAAACAATTTGAGAAATTATAAATTAGATTATTAATTAAAATTAATTTAAATTACCTTAAAAAAGGGAAGACTTTCAACTCAGACAAGACGTTCCTACAGAAATGGAAATTTTTGTTGTTGAGGTTATTAAACTTCAAAGACAAGCAAGAACTGAGATTACCTGGAAGAGTACTTATAGTTTTTCTTTAAAAAAAAAATTAAAAGAGGAAGGGGAGAGGATGAAAGTTTTGCTGATATTCATTCTCCTTTTACTCTTGGTTACTTGTCTGTGTGTGGTGAAGGAACAAGAAAAGGAAAAAAAAACACTCAAAAGACAAATTAACAGCATAGAAAGCTGTAATTACTTAGACACCTTAACTCAGACTTGTTCAGCAATAGAAACAAAACTAATTTTCTCAGTAATTGCATTTCAGTTATAGTTATTCAGACAGTTTATTCTGAAAGATGAAAAATTCCAGTTATAAAATGCATCATTTGATATACATTATGTAAATCAGGTCTGTAATATTTTTGGTTCCAACTAGAATCAAACAAGAGAAATCCAAAGCAAAGTGACTGTGCTGCTCCTGCAGCGCAGAGTTGTTGGTCGTGTCACCACTGAAATGTCTGCCTTAATCACCAGCACTGTTTTGGGAATGTAAACTGGTTTTGCAACAGTTTTCAAGCATGAACCCTGTTGTAAAGCAAAACCATGTTCACATCAAACTAAGTAACCTTTGTTCTGTGTCACAGGAATCATGTACCGCAAGTCCTGCGCGTCTTCAGCCGCATGTCTGATCGCCTCTGCTGGGTACCAGTCCTTCTGTTCTCCAGGGAAGGTGAACTCTGTTTGCATCAGCTGCTGCAACACTCCGCTCTGCAATGGACCCCGGCCGAAGAAGAGGGGGAATTCTGGTGTGGTGCCAAGGGCACAAGTGATAACCACTGTTCTGCTTCTTAAATTTACTCTGTTGTTTTTGTATTGCTAAACTTCAAGCAAGTTTGGTGGTTTGGTTTTTTGTTTTTTTTTTTTTTTTTTTGCCCCGACACAATTTGTTCTGTCTCCTCCTTTCTTCAAAGACACTGCAATTATTTTCTGTTTGTTTCCAAATCCCTGTCAACAGCGAGGGAAGTTCAGTGGTTGTGTGGAGAGAGGGGCTGATATTTTTGGCAGCTAATGAGTTCAGTTAGCAGATTGAATTTCTAGTTGTGTGCTTAAAAATCCCAGCAGGATACAGAACTCCTGCTCTTTTTGCATAACTGGAAACAAACCCATCTGTGTTATTCCTTTTGAGATGTAGTCACTTTCCTGGGTCATTTTAATTTCCGTGGTTTTTTAAATTCATTGCTAATCATTAACTTTGCCTTATGAAGTCATACTTGATGTTCACAAAGGCCGTTCTGTGCGTCTGGACCATGCTCTGAGCTAGTCTTGAGGGACACTGCTTCCAGGCTGGGCTCTGGTGATTCAGGACCTGGCTTCTGTGGACTGCAGTCAGGCGTGGGCTCCTTCTGGAAGGTGCTTAGGAAAACTTTGGTGTTGCCCTTGGTGGAAGAATTGCGCCTCGACGACATGAAGAGCAGCGGGCGTAGGGACCGGCTGCTCCGCGCTCTGGAGCTCTGGTTGGCTCTGAGGAACTTCTCCCTGTTGGCGTGTTGGATGGTCAGGCGGCAGCGCAGGATCTGCAGGAACACGCTGCGGAACTGCTGCGAGGAGATGTTGTACAGGAGGGGGTTCACCACCGAGCTGAGGTAGAAGAAGGTGTCGGCGATGGGAAGGAGGGTGATGTACGCTCTGAAGTAGAGGACAGTCCAGTCCTGCTTCGGTTTAGCAGCTGCCATGATCCTTCTCACCTGGTTTGGCATCCAGCATATCGCCAGAGTGGCGATGATCAGCCCTGCGAGCAGAAAGAGGAAGAAAGAGGTGTGCATACATGGGGGAAAACACATAAAATACTATCAGTTCTGCACTTACTTGTTAGGAAATAGTACCAATTTTTCAGTGTTTGCTTGACAGCTTTTTCTGCCAGTAGCACTTTTTTGTTTGTTATTTTTAATAACTGTTACAAGGTCATTGCAGCACATACTCTGACAAAAGGCCACATAGTGCTTGGATAGTGTTTCTTTGTACCTGTTGTCATTTTTTAGTTTTCAAAGTGTTCATTCTCTGATCATCTGTATCTTTGAAAAGAATGTATTTTATTTTGGTTTTTGGTCTTACATTTCTTATGTCTTTCCCTTTACTTTGAAAAACAAACAAAATAAATAGAACTTATAGCCATATTAGATCAGGCAATACCCAGAAGAGATCAGATTCTTGTTTGTACTTTACAAAAAAGAAAATGTATGCATAATAATATATTTCGTGTTATTTTTGGTAGATTTCCTCTTACAGAAGCTATTTTTAAGTAAAATGTGTATGGATCTTTTTATGGTAATTAAGATATGTTGGGCTTTCTTAAAAATCAAATTCCAGTGGAATTAAATGATGAATGTAAATGAGAAAAACCCAAACCTAGTCATGAAAGTGTAAGCAGTTTCAGATTATAAATTATGCTTAAAAATGTGATATTGGACCATTTTGTATTTATATGTAAATATAAATACATGTTGCTGCATCACTAATGGCATTAAAAAGAGGGTGACTGAAGTGCTGGGTGTCTAAAAGTTCTGCCTGTGTGGAGCGGTGTTCAGTAGGGTGCAGTGGTGGTGCCATCGTCAGAGCAGCAGCCCTGCAGAAACATATCAGTGACTTGAGGTGGCTCTTCCCAGGCAGGAGATGGAGCAGCGACAAGAAACCTGGATCCTCGATGGCATCCTCACTGCTGGTGTGTGTCAGTACTGGAAATCCTGACACCTTGCAGGAGATACCAGGTACACAAAGTAATTCCTCTCACTGCACCCCCGCTACTGGCACACAATGCAGCCACCTGTTTACTGTCCCCACTTTGTTTTTCTCTTTGCAGGAAACGTGCCTTACAGGAACACTTGGAGGGAGCAGAAGGTGCAGGCTGGCTTCTTCCCTGTTGCAGGCACACAGAACAGCGGGGAGTATCCTGATGGGATAGTTCTTACTTGCACAGACTTGTGTTACATTGCTAATCTCATCCGATGTCTGACCTCTGCTCTCAACAGCAGCACAGAAGCATTTTAATTCTTACTCGTCTAGACTGAGTCAGATTGCCCCCACTGAACAGGTCACTGTTGGAATGCCATTCTGAAATAGCACACACTGACTTTTGAAGCCAGGAAAATGATACTTCTCTAGTGGGAAGATATGAATGTAGCAGGGAAGGGAGATAGAAAAGAGAAGAAAGATTTTTCACAACTTTGAAACTGCCAGAGCCTCATCAGAGTATGTCCTAAGTTCTCTCCACCACCACTCCAAAGCAAAGAAAAGGTATGAAACGCCTTTAAAAAAAAATTTTGCTAATGAAAGCAATAATTACTTCAACAAATTCATTATCTCCCTGAATGAGCTACCCAATAAAAGTTTTCCTTTTGATCCCTTGCTTCTGTAATCACTTAATGGTACAATAACTTTGGTGGGACGGGGCAGGAGTGCATCTTAAACTACAACACTGGATTAAGAGCCCCAAAGGGCTGTTGTTGGCAGGCCAGTGGTAAATGTGTTACCTTTGCCATTTTCTATTCTTTGCCTATGAGAACTTCCCTCAGCCACTGTTTCTTTACTCTCATTTCTACACAACCCCCTCCCTGCCCCTTTGCTTACTCTTCCCCTGCTGCCTTGCCTCACACTTTTCAGTACTTATTGTGTCTCTGTCAAAGGTTGATCTGAATTTTGTATTAGTCCTGCAAATTTTGTAGCCTTCAGTGCTTTTTCCCTGCTGTCAGCATAATAAATATGGGGTAGCAGTCTTGGCACAGACAAACAGAAAATAATGCCCCCTGAGCAATGACTTGTGATGGGCCTTATAAAAAGGCAGCAAAAGGATTCTGCTGCTCCCATGGGGCTTTTTCTCTGGTGCAACTTAAATGCCAAATTCACAAACCCACATCTGCAGACTTCTTGTCAAATTTTACCAGATGATCTCTTTCAAGGGAAATGAAAATAAGCTGTATTGTGTCATTTTTTTTGTTGTTGTTGTTCTTGGTTAGAAACAGGATACTTCATCATGCTGATTAATAGTTTCCTAAATTATGAATGCTGCTGTGAAAAAACTGTGAGCAAACAATGAGTACATTCAGTTTTAAAGCTCAACCGCAGTCTCTGAGATGTCTGATTTTTTGCTTGTATCTGAATTCTTTGCCGTTGACCTTTCTTTTTAATTCAAACTGCCAAGTGCTTAAGATGCCATGTTGTATTCTTCAGACACTTTTGTTCTGAAAAACTGAATATTTGGTAGGGTTTACAGCAGGTGAAAAATTAGCTGCTTGTGCCCTTGCACAGTGTGGTGATGTCAGTCTTTTGGAGGATGGGAGGAGATGTCTGCAAAACAGTTGTTTTCCAGGGATGACTAATTGTCCATTTTTACACTTTGAAAACACGCTTGTTGATTCAAAGGAGGTGCACCATGGAAATAAACATGCTGAGTGACTCACAATATTTTCTCCACTGTTCACACCTGACATGGCAGTATGGAGTAAACTGAAGCACATCAGAAGCGCACCTCAGGAAGGCTCTATGTTCAGTGCTGCTGCCGCCATCAGTCCGAACTTGAACAGAGTCTCCGGGAGTTTGTGTTGTACTGTAATGTGCCAAAGGTGCTTAAACAGTCTTAATCAGCTTGAATGCAAACCAGACTGCATCTTACACCAGTACTGATGCATTCTCGCTTGAGCCTGCCACCTGCTAGGAATTATTCTTCACATTTCATTTCATATCCAACTTTGCTTTCCACTCTATATTAAAGGGAAAAAAATTGTAGCTCTGGGGCTTTTTTCCCCCCCATTTTCCTGACTACTGCACTGAAGTGCCACACTTGATGGAAGAAGAGATTATCTACCACGGAATAATGATGTTTATAAACAAAGTAACGCTGTGGTTCTGCAACCTCCATTACTGGTGCTTGAAATTTCCAACACACATTTGAATCATTCTGGTTTAATCATCAGAAGTGCATTAGACAATGCCAATAGAAGCCAGGAGCCCTTGTGTTGTCTATTGACTGTGAGTACATCTCACCCTTCAAGTAAGGGTGGGAGCTTACAATTCATTTAACATTGTTGTAGGTATTTCAAGGTAACAACCAAAAAAAACCAAGACATGAAAAGACCCTTGACTAAAACCAATTTAAAGAGCTAAACCATAAACCAGCCATAAAATAGTTTACTTAAAATAGGAGTGACCACATTCAAGTAAAAACCCACCCCAAACCTCTAAAAATAAAGCATGCAAATTTAACAATGCTTTAAATTTAGGAATCATTATTCTAACTTCCCAAAAGTCAATCTCAGAGTATTAATTCTTAATATGTGACAAAGGATCATTTATGTAGTAAAATAAACGTAGCGTTTAAGTGTCAATAATATAAATATGCATTGCTGGCAGAGAATAGGAGTTTGGCAGTCATCTGTCCCTTAGCAATACTTTTTTATTACTCAGAACATTCCTCTGGGCCATAGGGGACTGAATTAAATTCATTATTAACTTTATTGGGAAGGATTTTAAATACATGCTTATGTCTGGTAGAGTAGAGAGGGCTTCCTTCTCCACCCTTCCAGGTTTTCCTTGTTCTTCTATTGAATAGGTTTTTGTCTTTTTTTTTTTTTTTCTGCACCTGACCACTTAAATCTGACTTCTTTTATAATCCAGTGTTTTGTCTCTATCTTGGCTACTGCCAGCCATCCCACAAAACCTGAAATTGTCTACAACATTACAATTGTCACCAAACAACATCAAAACAGGTTTCTTTGGCTGCTACAGCCCATTAACGGAGGCAGTGGTTGCAGTGACCTCAGGTACATACTCCTTTGCCTGTGACACTTAACCCTGACTGCCCTGGTGCATCGAGGTCTGCCGGATTCTGCTGCTCTCGTAATTAGCCCAAAGCAGTGTTAGACCTCAAACTTTGCATCTCTGTGATTTAATTAATGACACAAAGCCTGGTTCTCAACATCTGCTTGTAAACTGACATTTAAATGGCAATTGTCAGTGGAATATAAGCATATGGTTACTGAGCTGTGAATCAAGTTCAGGCAGCGATGCAGTTGGTTCAGAGGGAGACATTTTTTTAGCACTCGCTTCTCATTTGCGTATTTGGCCCAACTACACACAAAGGCATAACGTGCTCTGTGCCTCCATCACAAAGTGTTCCAACAGTGCATCAGAGGCATGACTCCCAAAAGAGGAAAAGACTGAGACCACCCCTCAGTATTAAGTTTATCATTATAAAACAACTAATCATGAGGAAATCACTTGGTCCCTATTGGATTCTGCTACAAATGGCTTTGAAAACATGAGCAGAGATACCTTCTCGCTAATCAGGCTCTTGGTGGTCTTAATATCAGCCACTACTAATTTGGGAGAGCAAAAAAAGCAAAGACTCTAGTACTAATTAAGAAGGTTACCTCCAGGAGATGGGGTTTTGGCCTGTATTTATATTACATTTATTATTTTAACCAGGACAAAAATCTTGGGTTTTATTAGAAATAAGGATATAAGGCAGTAGTTTATTGCCTATATAGCTTCTAAGAAGAGTCAAGCCACAAAATGCAGTCTTCAGTCACTGAGATGACCTTCCCAACTGCAGATCAATGCAGTGCTGTCTTCCAGCAGCTGCAGCTGCTCTGTGCTCCCGCTGCTGCAGTTCTCTGCATGTGAGGAGTCAGCTGCCATATGTTTATTGTCTCCTGACAATTGTCATTGAAATGTCAGTTTACAAACAGCTGTTACTTTCATTGCTGCAAGTCTGACTTTTAAGTGCAGCAAAGAAATGATGAGCAGAATGATACTGAATGGCTGCTGCACTGCTTGGCAGTGCAGGCTGCTCAGAGTGCTAAACTGAGGAAGGCTGGAGCATCTCAAGGAGGGACTATCTGCTCTGTTCTCCAGACTCAAGGATCTCCTACTGGTTCTTCTTCTGACAGGTAAGAGTTTGGAGCATTTTCTCTGGTCTATTAGCAGCTGGGTAGCATTTCAGGTCCAACCTTGCAGCTTTTAACAGCTCCTGTGAGTATCTGATGTTTAGCCACTGTCCAGATCAAGTGACTCAAACCCCTCTTTGTCTCTGACCAACAGCAATGAGCTGTTGATCAGCAGAAGGGTGTGCAGAGAGTGGGAGAGGGGAACACACCTTTTGCTACTGCTCCCAGTCTGGTCATTGCCTACCCCATCTCTCCCTTTTGTTTAAGGTCAAGTGGTTTAAAAGCAAGAACCACTGAGCAATAGTGTGTCTGTTCAAGGCTTCTGTGGAACTTGCAGCAGTGTTTCTGCCTACCTGCCAGAGCAGGTATCTGCATGTAAAAGGGTCCCTGTAACATAACTCATGTGCTAAAAGGCCTCTGTATATCCCAAATTAGTCTTGTAACATTCAGTGCCATCATGCCGGCATCCTTTTAGTGCAGTCTGTCCTGATCATCTGTCAAGGAAACCTCCGTCTTGTTCTCTAAGATCTAGAATTAGGATAAAAAGGCAATGGGACAGATTAGAGGAATAATCCTTCAGACACAGTGAAGTGGCCACACTCTGCTTGCCCACACACAAATGCAAAAGGCCCCAGCAGGACTGTGCTCCCTACAGTATCAGAGAGCCCATAAATCCAGTTCCAGCTGGCACACAGAGACAGAATGCCACACAACATGCAGGCATGAGATAAGCTTACCAAAGGTTCCCAACAGATCTGTGTGTGTCCCCCTATTCAGCCTAGCAGCATCCTTTCATAGGCAGAGATTCACAGCTGGATCTTGGGATCTAAACCTTGTCCACTGTGTCCCATCCTCTGTGCTGCACCTCTTTCTGTGGGCTGTGAAGGAACTTGGTCTGGGTTACAGTCATTACAGGAAGTACCACCACACAACCAGCCTATGAAACATAAGCGGTTGGTTTGCTGCCCATAGTTGACTGGTGGTATTAACTTCACATTTCCCAAAACTCTGTTGCTCGATCTGTATTCAGTGCACAGAGTGTCACAACCATTAGTGAGGGTTTTGCTTGAATGAGGGCTGTGCTGGGCTCCATGGGCAGGATAAACTTCTGATGAAGATTTAAACGGGAAAAGAATACTAATATAAACTTCTCCCTTTTCCCTCTCAACCACATGCAAGTTTCTTTTGCTGAAGGACAAACATTATAATAATAATAAGCACATATTGATGTATGTTGAGGCGAATCTAAAATGTATTAACCAGAGAGATAAATATTGATATTGCTTTCTCCATGTCAATATTTAGTTCAAGGGACAATAAATTTTGTTATTCACTGAAACAAGTCAATACATGCACTGCTACATACATTTTGTATAAACCCAAATTATTCAGCCACTCCATTCCTTTTATCCTCAACTTTCAGAATCATATATTTGCCTTTCAAAAATGCTTCTCTGTAAGGGAGGGAAGCAATAGTAAACTACCCGTACTCAGGCAGTAACCACAGGGAGAAGAAAAGAGACGATATGGCCAATGTCTGTCTCCCAGTGATTTCTCATTCAGTTTTTGTAAACACTGGGAGATCTGCAGGCTCCTTTTGAGCTCTGACACTGGATCTGGGCTGGCTGCTGTTTGCATCCTCCTCAGAGAACAGGAGTTTCCTCATGGCTACACATCAGCAACTTGCTGCCTTTGCTGTGGAGCCACCTCACCTACAGACCATATACATGGGTGCCACTAGCAAAGCAAAACTAAGTAAAATCCAGCCCCTGCTCCTGCCTGTGCTGGTACTGCAGGCAAACCAGGGGCAAAGGAGGTAGGGAGACAAAATTTTCATCACCAACACAAGTAGGCAAATCTCCAAATGTTCACAGAGAGGCTCTGGCAAACACCCCGCAGCCCTTCTCAGAATGGGTTTAAACTGAACAGAAGCCAGTAACAAACTAGTTATCATTATAAATACTGCTGGAAGCATTAAGCATATGGCCTGGGACAAACGGTTGAAAACCAGCTCCATGTACATCCGATCCTGTCAACAGCTTCCAGCAAAAAACCAATGGACCAGCAATTCCCATGGCCTTCAGGGGGATCTGGGTCCATCTCATGTTCATTATGCTCCTCCCAGCCCCAAAGGTGCTGTACAGCAAGGCCACGTCTCATTAGCGAGCATGCTTGAGTGACAGGACAGTGCTCAAAACAGCAGTGCGTTCAAATGTGGGTCAGTGACAACACAGGATGCTTTTTTTTTTCCTTTTTAAAAGCTCCCAGAGATAACTGGAGCTTGTCAGGTGTATGAAGAAGAATTTCATGCAAGTATTTGGCCCCATGACATCAGAAAATCACCTGCTGCTGCTTTTGACACTTCATTTCACAGGTGACTATGTGCCAATGTAAATCATCTCTAAGGCCCAGCAGATGTTAGCAGAATCCAAAGTGTACATCTTCTTGCTTGGATTAGATTCCACTCTCCCCCCCTCAGATACCCTTAAGGATGCCATGAGACCAAAGAGGTTTTTGGCCCAGTGTTGTATCACTGGGACAAACCAATGTCATAAAAGCACAACAGCACACCCACAATGTATCTCTCTGGTTGAAATCCCAGCATCACCCAATGGTTTGCTCAGTTCAGATCCTATCCTCCCTGCTCTGCCACACACATTTCTTCTCTTGACTGGCAACAAAGAGCCACTGTAGGCTGGATGCAGCACAGCAATGTCCCGCCAGTGACTCAGTGGTAAAGGGCGAGGCCAATTTTGTGTTTCCACCAACCTGGCCTTTAATGCTGAAAGAACCTACCCACAAGAATACCTGCACTTCCTTGCAGAGCGATTATGCTTCAGTCTTGATTGTATTTCGGTCCTCTACAACTGATAGCAGCATATTATTGTGTTGAGAAACATAAATACTGCCATGAAATGAGAAGATTATGAGAGATTTACAGGTAAGCTGAACCAAAGTTTCAAGTGTGT
Organism: Chiroxiphia lanceolata; assembly: GCF_009829145.1. Lineage (NCBI taxonomy): Eukaryota > Metazoa > Chordata > Aves > Passeriformes > Pipridae > Chiroxiphia > Chiroxiphia lanceolata. Next base: position 32,384,424 of record NC_045643.1, on the reverse strand, counting down.
GTATCGTTGATCCACCCAGTTGGGCCTTACAGGGCACTACAGTAAAATTTTTTCTGACTTTGCAGCACTAAAACATAACAACTTCCAGGGTTCCCATCACACACTTCTCCACAAGCAATGGCAAGCATTGTTATTCAGAATACGCTATTTTTGCTTTGCACCATCACTTAACAGCCCACAGCCATTAGGTAGGATACCAGAGGCACCAGAAGTTGTCAGGGGAACACAGATATGCAGAACATAATTAGCAAGGACATAAATGTTAACACTTTCACTTTTTAGCAATTTAAAATATCTGACAATTATCTTCAGCTCCTAGCAGGGTCAAGTTTTACTTCTCAAATATTTTTAAATACTGTCATTTCACAATGCAAACACTAGAAAAAAACCTAAAAACACTCAAGAAAGTTTCATGACAGAAGTACTGTTACTGAACATGCCGCAGGTTTTTTATGAAACAGTGACTAAAGTCATGATATGCTTTTAAAAACCAGACATGCTCATATACTGCCAGAGGAAATTATGGCAGTTTTAATACTTTGTATTGGGTTTGCATTTCTAGGGTTTAGTAGTGGGGGACTATACAGGTGGCTTCTGCGAGAAGCTGCCAGAAGCTTCCCCCGTGTCTGATGGAGCCAATGCCAGCTGCCTCCAAGATGAACTTGCTGCTTTTCAGTGTTGATCTCACAATATCAAACTTCATCTTAGCACTCCTCGTCAGCTGTAACTCAGCCCTAAACGTACAACGACTGTACGCAGAAATGATGCTTTATCTATGACACCGTAACTGGATAATTCATTTCCAAAGTGGCGTGTTGAGGCCCCACCCCCACAGCGCAGGGAGCCCCCAGATGAGGGCTTTGCCTTTCAGGTCACTCACCAAAATATCGCAGCAGTTTGCTGGGGACCCGAAAGCAAGCTGGTCACTGCACAGCCAAGGCTGCCACAAAACATAAAAGCCAATAGGATGATTTGCTATGCTCCCTTGTCCTCTTCAGTGCCTTCCCTCACAGAGGTGGGTAAACAGTCATGATGAACTCACAGTAAATATCAACCTGGCATTTAAAGCAATGGTCGACTGTTCCATTCAGATGCCCATCTCATGCAGCTTGTCAATAAAAGCTACAGAATCCAGCTTCTGCTTTTGAGTCATTCACTGCCATTCACTACAACAATTCTTCAGTAAAAACATAAAAGAACTTTTAAGTCAGGGCTATTTGGTGAAAAGAAGATCAAGAATGTTGTGGAAATACACATAGACACAGCAACAGAAGGCATACCAGGGGAAAATAAATATATTTTAAGGTGACCATTTTTAGAAATTTTAACATTCCAGCTCTCAGGAAAGACATGTTTATTGAAAATTGTTATTTTGGAATTGAGAAAGTATTTTTAAAAATTACTAATATGGACTGAAATGTGTAGAAGGGAGCAGGTTTAATTTTTATTGATGCTTCTTCCTTGCAAAACAAATTCTTGCCACGGTTGCTTTGATTTTCTTTTAGAAAGAGCGAAGACTTGTTTTCTTTCTGCATTGGCGAAACAATGGGAAAAATACATCTTCCATATAAATCTCATTTAAATTCTGCATTCTAACTAGCAAACACAATTTGGAATTGAGAGGTTTTTTTGTTTTTACATTACAAAATGAGCCGTTGCAACATTAAACAGCTCATCTATTGCAATTCAGCAGGAGAAATCATTGAACAATCAACTGTAGAATACAAATACAGAATGGCAACATATTAGCTTGGCAGATACATAAGATAGTTGTGAGCTCTGCCAGAAAGACAAGCTTGAACTATATGTTATGTGGAACTGATGATCATGGGGGAATCAGCAAAGCTCTTCCTAAATGACAGACATACTATCAATATACAAGTCAGATTTTTGTACCAAAAAACCCTCAAATGAAGAAAACTTGTTGTTTTGTAGTGAGATGAAAATGGGATTATCAATGCACAAATGGTAGCATGATCATGCATGCCAGCTGCTTTAAAAAACAAATGCAATTGGAGTTTATGTTCAGCAGCCTAAGTGAGAAGAGAAACCAAAGCAAATTGCCATCAAAATTATGTGTAGTTATCCAAACTCTACACCAAAACCCACAACAGGAAGCAGGATCCAGGGTATGAAAGAGCAGAAATGCATAAGGCAGCTGTGGCATCACTGGCATGAGGGCTGACAGCTTGGTGACTCAGTTTTGAGACTGAAGGCAAACTCTTTGTTCTCGTCTGTCCCAGAGAATAGTGACAGTGTCAGTCCAGTAAGATATTCATTCTTCAGTTTTCCATTGATGGGAGGAAAAGTTAGAGTTCTGCATTGGATCAAACTTCCCCTTTCATCCTTCACCCCAGTTTACAATCCGGCCGCAACACCAAATTTTTTCTGGAGCCAGCCCCCACTGCACATGGTTTGTCCTTGCAACTCTTCTATCATAACATAATGCACTTTATGTATTTATCGATGTGGGTGAGGCTGGCTATCCTGATCAGAAGGTACAGCAGAGAAGGGCTGCAGCGTGGTTCAAGAGGGCACTGGCAAGACAGGGCTGTGGCAGCAAACAGTGAGTACAAACCACAGTCCAAGGATTTCTTTTTACCCACCACAACCCTGGCATGGGCAGATGAAAGGCTGCATGAAGAACTCTCATCTTCTTCTAAGCACACTGACAGCCTGCTCTTTCTGACAACAGGAAGTCTGTCTCTGCTCTGAACAGATTCCTCTGCTTTTTGGAGGGAAAACAACGAACAAATTTCAAAATGAAAGCTCAAGTTTCACACACCTTCAGAACCAATTTATGTTAAGGTTTAAGGAAGATCATAATCTGCAGGAGAGTGAGGAAGACTTTCTTGCCTGGAAACAGCATCATGAGAAATGAAATGAGGTATTTTGTGGCAGCAGAGAGCTATCCTTTGGAAAGGGTGGGGAAATCTGATTCAGCCATCTACAGTACAGCCACAGTGGCAATTCCAGCGCTGTGGATGAATGAAGGCTGAATTCCATTCTGACTCTGAAGCGTGTCCTGGCTCTCATATTCATGGGGAAAACATAAAGTAAATGCTACACAACAAGGAAGTTTTATTCATTAAATTAGGCCTAACCTTTGATAATTTGGATCAAACCTCTGGGCAGTGGTGAAGCTTCTTGAAGTCACACTAAGAAAGATGTCCCAGCCAAACAGGGCTTGTTTGCAGCTTCCCTCCAAGAAGGCTATTCAGGGAGCTGTAGTATTTTGACTGCAGCAAAGTCTCTTCTCTGCTAACACCTGAATCTTCTTTTATTTACATTTTGGAGCTGTCCAGAGAATTGTAATGAGTGCAAACCTGTCAAAACCTCCTTTCTCAAACCTTTTCAAGGAATATATATACACGATAAAGAGCGTTCCTCTCTGTTGCCACAGCCTTGGCAGTCTAATTCAAAGTCTGTGAGACTCAAAGTCTCCCATATGAGGTGAGAAGGCAAATGTGCTCTGCAAATGGCATACAAGTAGACACCTGGGCATGGATTTGCCGAGCACATGGGCACCGTTTGGATTGGGAGCCTTGTGCCTGTGCTGTGATATTTGCACTTTGCTTCCAGATAGCTGCTGGGACTCCCAGAATGTCTCAGGCAGGCAGCACACAGCCACAGCTCACAGCAAACGTCAGGCAGCGTTTCTTCCTCTCCTCCACAAGTGTAATCTCAGCCTTGTATCTCAGTGTTAGCAAAGATAAAATGTATTAGCTCATTTTGTTGTATATAATTTATTTGAAATAAACTCCCTTATAATGATTTTTAACTTTGGAAAAAAATAGTGCATGCTCCTTTCTTTATCCAAGCCATACAGGGTCTATTTTGCTGGCCTTTTAACTCTCTTTTATTTCCTTGAGGTGAATCCACAGCTAACTAGAGTATTCCAGGTGGAATTGGAGCATGCAGCTCTCTCTATCTTTTGTAGCATCTTTCCAAGAAACACTAAGAACTATATGATATTACTGCAGACACGAGAAAACTAATTAAGTTTGAGCTCCAACTAGTCAACAGCTTGCTCTCTCCCTCTCTTTGAGAAAATACAGGAACAGAAGAGTGCTTTTTAGAGGAAATCCTATAAACAAAGAAGAGAAATCAAGATGTAACAATGTATTTTACTCCATTATGCAATTTTTAATATAAATTCTGGAATCTGGAGATAAATATGGTGTTTTCTGGAACACAGTGAAGATGCAAACGATTTTAGCAAGGACTAAATACCGTACTGCAAATTGCAAAACACATTTCTTCTTCCAGCCTCATGCAGCTAGCTCCAACTGAGGCCACACAGGAACACAGCAATGGGAAAAGATTTTTACGATAACCCTTTCACATATAATAAAAATATGAGTATGAGAGAGAGAAAAAAAATTACTAAATATCAGTATTCACAGCAACTGAGAGGGCGATTATAAGCATTTGGGTACTTTCCTATGCATTTATATAGCACCTTAAATTCAACTGTTGGTCTTCAGTTGACCTGTACTATGACAGGAATAGATAATCCTATTGCTTCTGACATTGCTGTGTAATTAAGCAGCTTCTCTGCCCCTGTTAACATCCCTAGACTTTCATTTCTTATACTCTTTCCAGAATGGCCTCTTCCTTTGAAATAAGTTTTTCTACTCAGTTCTATAACTAAGATGTCTTGGGAAGAGATTTTTAGATGCCTTCTTTTGAGCTTTGTAAGGTTTCTACCTACTAATGAGTGGAATATTTCTTAAAATATTCAAGATATTAAAAGAAAAAGTCCAAATCATCTTCTCACGTGGCAGTAAACTTCTGTGACCACTTAGGCAAGGACAAGAAGCTCTTTTCTACGGTATCAGAGCAAAATTGGACTCCTATCTCCTCAAAGTCAGAGAGCCAAGAGCCAGGAATTGGTGCTACAGTGAACTGTGGGCAGCTATGTGGTGGACAGTAGGATGCCCTTCCAAAACCCACCTCCCACCTCTAAAGCCTGAGAAAACTCTTTTGGTGGCTGCACCAGTAATGCCTGTTGGAGCAAAACACAGCAGATCTGCTTTAGGGCACTAATGGGATCCTCCATGTCTTCACTAAGGCAGTTGGAACACACAAGGTGCTCCAATTTACCTCACACACTAAGCAAATAACGTCACCTGATTTTCTACAAGAATCTGCTGTCTACATAATCTCCCTAAATCCAGAGACAGGCATTTCTTTCCTACTGTTTTCCATTTACCCAAGTTAACTTCATTGGACAAAAAATCCTGCAGATAGAGGTGGAAACTAATTCAAGGCAGGTAAAAGCAATCATGTACACTGGTAAACAACTAGAAACAACACGGAGGAAAACCATATTTTAAAAGGCTGGTGCATAACACTGGGATTGCACTTGCTCTGCTACTCTGCACCACCTCATTACCCCAGTGATTGCAGAAATCCTGTTACACTCACTCAGAACTTCACAATAGGATCAGGTGCTGAATGCAGCTGAAGATCTGTTTAATTAGTAGCTGATCACAAAGACCAAAATGTACTCACTTGCATCTTCAGATAATAGGAAAATGGTTTCAGTTCTTACTACTGTAGCCAAATTTCTACATTAAACTGTATTTTTTTTTAGAAGTCTGTGTGCAGTCAATCATGTTACCATGCCCTACAGGAGGTTTTTGCTAAGTACTTAGAAAAACACCCAATGCTCACAGTGAGAGAAAGCATCACAGCATACTATGAAGACATGTGCTCAATTTTACGTTCTTTATTTGGCCAAAATACTAGTTGTTCTATACTCAAACTCATATTTGTAACAAAAGCCCCACTCAGCTGCTCATATACTAAAGAAACAATTCATGGCTGAATAATGTACCAATTCAAAAGCAATCTCTCTGAGCTACAGGAAACCTCTCAAGTTGCTAGTCTGAACAAAATGAAGTCTCAACAAAATGAACCACTTTGAAACTAAATGAAAATTTAGCAAATTGATCTGAATGAGAAAATCTTATGTACAACTCAACTTTTTTAGCCACAATAGAAAAGCCTATTAGAGATCGCATTTGGAAAAAAAAAATCACACCACTAAATAAAAAGGTGGTATTATTGTTGTTTCCTCATTTTTCAAAGGGATATTTCTTTTTATAATGGGATAGTGGGTTTATAAGTTTGTGTTTAAATAGCAACCGTCTAGTGCTGAAGGAAAAAAACATTGGATAGTGTCTTAAAAGGGATATTCTCTTTCCAGCTTTAATTTTTAATCCACTTTTCAGTGCATCTAGCACCTCACAAAACTCTCAGCTCCAGAGTTACTCTGAGATCAGTACACCAGGAGTCAGTCCTGGCTAAAAAGAAAGGGAGTGTTTGGTCTGTGCACTGACATAAGCTAGTGGAGCAAAATGATTGCAGATCAAAATTATGAGGTGGCTGGAGCAATTTATACTGCCAAGATGAAGAGCAGAGGGAGGGACACAATGCAAATGCTGCATGTGCAGTCATCCAGCAGTGCAGCAGGAGCTTAAAGGGTAATGGAGGAAGGGAAAAGGGGGTGGTAAGAGAGGAGGGTTGAAGGCAGTGATCATATCAAGAATCTCTTATTTTTCCCAAATGGTATGTCACAGGAAAATGTTATTCCCAATGATCCAGTAAATGATTCTGTTTTCCATGGGGTTGGCTTCAAGAAAATAAGGAGTGGGTAGAGAAAAAGGTCTAGTCATGCAAAAGCACAATTTGCAGTTGGAAGAGGATTTTGAACAAGAGTCAGGGGAGGACACCTCTAGGGAAGACATGTAGTTCAACCTCTTCTGGGACTAGTCAGACACAAAATGGCAGTTACACAATTAGCAAGGACAAAAGGCCTTTTTTAACCAAAAAATTGATAAGTATGGTCAGTAGGCTCAAAGCAGGGTTAAGAGGTATCTGTGTTGGTGTATGTGCTAGCAGCAGACCAGGACTCTTTCCCAGATTAAAACACATACTAGGTTGGGCTTTGAAAAAATTTCCTTCCCAATCTGGTCCCAAGGACGAAATTAAAAGTCTGTAGTAACAAGATGAGCAGCAGTGTTAGACATGGGACTCAAAAAGGACATTTTATCCACCTGAAGTACTAAGAGAAAGGATTTGCACTGAAGATTTCTATAGATCAAGGGATTTATTTTTTTTCCCTCTAATTAAGTGGTATTGAAATATGAAAACTGTGCTTTGTTCACTCACTCTGCTTGAATTAGTGATTTACAATGACAGTTTACTTTTAGTTCCACACCTGGAAATAGGAGATAAATCAAGTGATAAGCTGCTGACGATGGTCTCAAAATGGAGAGCACTTTACCCAAGAGCTCCTTGGAGCTTGCTGAGCTGGCACTACATTATAGCAGATCCGGCAAGATTATCCATTAATGAAAGGAGCTGAAGCCAGTTATGACACTGTAACAAACTCCACTAGTGCCCACTCTGCCTCCATGCTTTAAAGGGACAAGAAACAAAAAAGAGCTACTGCCTTCAGAAGGAATTTCAGGAACAAATGAACATTAGTTATCTGCTCTTCATGAGCACTCATGGGCACACAGTGCTGGCTGGAACACTGCTGCACCCCCCCACCCTGCCTGGGAATAGGGTCAGGCACTGCAAAACCTCTGCCAAAAAGATGGACCATTTTCTAATGTCTGAAGTTGTCCATTCAGAGGAGCAGCTTCCTGCACCACTGGCTGGCAAAGCTCAGCGAGGGTCCCCCACTCTCTTGGGAAGTCCCTGTCCCCCAGCCAGGACAGGGGTCTGGGGAGCCTCTCACTCAAGCCAGCACACACTTACACCATATTACCAGTGCCACAGAGCAATGAGGGGGCATCAGAGCTGGCAGAAAATTAAAACAGAAAAAAACTCGAGGCCAGAAAACAAAACACAACGAAACCAGGCACAGTGGTGAAGATTGACTTCTGTCTCGTAGAAACAGCTTCAAGAAAATGCCACCGCTCATTTATGCTGGGTTTCACTTGCCCCCGCCAGCCAATTTGGCGTCCAGCCTGACAGTGTGCCGTTGGTTTCCAGTGTAATGTGTCTGGGAAATCTAATTGTTTCTCAAGAAGCACTTTCTAGCTCGTGAAGTTCTTTAGAGCTGCCACACTCTGTGGCAATCAAAGTGTCTAAATAAATATGCAAAACTGTGCTCAAGCCAGAAAGCCTTCCAAGGAATCAAGAGAGTTTTCTCCCCGTTCAGCGTGGCTCTGAGTCGATCACAGTCTGTTTTTGTCAATACCAGTCATGCACTAGAGCACATGCACTGCACAGAAGGTGCCACGTCTTACACTCCTGCAGTGTGCCAATACCACAGGATGACACCAGGGACAGGAATGCAGGATATGAGCAGCCAAGGAGCACACACACTCACACGTACACACACACACAATTCAAGCTGTTCTAGCTCACAGCTAATGGGAAAACCTCTCTTAATATTGCATGCAGAAATGCCTGATAGCTGTAAATAACTCTTTCTGTGTTTAATTCATGTATAATGAAACAGCAGTGAGCAAGTGTGGCTCAGTACTCAAAGAGGCTGCTCAAGCAAATGCATCTTCAAGCCCTCATGCCAGAGCTACTCTTCCTGTGCCACAGGCTAATGGATTTCAGTGACAAAACATGAGTGTTACACCTTTACTATTAGATTTGTTATGCAGCTTTAAAAGCAAAACGGTTGTTCCCACTTCCAGGCAGGAAGGTTCTATTCTCCTCAAGTGAAAATGCAAACTCTAAGTTCACTTTTGATTAGAAAAACAAGACCAGTGGTAAGACACAGTAATACTTGCACTTTAGAAAGAAAAAGAAAACATAAAGCCTTGAATCTGTTGCTCCTTCCAAAAGCAGTTGGAGAAGTTTAGGATTTCTTGTTATTTTTAGTTAGGCCATAAGATAGTTTTTGGTTTAAAGGGCTCTTCTATCATGCTGAAGCTAAGCACCATGTGTATCAGTACTCCCTGGCCTGGTGGAACACCAAGGCCCTTTAAGACACCAGTTCTTTCCTCTTAATTCACGCACAGTTTGAGCTGTGATGTGCATGTTGCACCAGGCTGGTCACTGCACCTGTCCCCAGGTGAACAGGTGTCTTGCACTTAAAGGTGTATGAATAGGACTCTTTAACAGTGACACTAATGGCAACCAGCTGCTTTGTCTCAGTGCTTTATCAACCATGCTATTCTGGGTACAATACAGACCTGAGGCAGAAAGGTAATCCCTGCCTGAACACAGGAAAAACAGGAGAAACAGGCAAATGCCCAGATAAACTGCAGAAGCCTGCATGAGAGAATGTAAGGGATATTTTTTTTGTTGCTCTTTTTTGAATAGATTGGAAATAGGAAAATATCACAGGTTTTAAGAAATTCCCTCAGCATCACTGAAACAGCACTATCCTGTGGCAGAGCATCAAACAGCTCTGCTGTCTTCCTGGACAAACTCACCAGCCAGAGCAATGGCAGAACATCACTGCATCCCTTTCCCATGGTTAACACATTCAGACTATGCTAACAGACTTCTTTTCAAACATCTTTAAAAAAGTAATCAAAATCTTACTGTTTAAAAGAAAGAACCCCCAAAATCCATAATTTACAGAAGAACATCTCCATACTTTATATGCTAAATGCTTTACCACCACAATTAAATGCCTTGAAAACAAACCCAAGTGACAGGTATATTTTTCAAGATCACTGATCTTTCAACTAGGGGGAAAAAATCCCAGCTTTAATTGCACAAAACTGCATATCATACTTCCCTCTCTTGAGATTTCATTATAGGCCTGAAACCAGAGAATTGCATTGCCAGCTCTTGCCTGCTCTTCCAGCTATTTCTGGTTTTTAATAATTATTCATTAATTGCACACTATGATAAGATCCTTGCTGTTTTGAAACATTTTCCCTCTGGCCCCCATACTATTAAAGACCCTGATTGCCTGCCAACAGCGTAAAATTAAAAATCAAAGCACTACCTCTGAAAGGTTTAATATGTGCCACATTGAAAGAGTTTCTACAGCTTACAGCCATGTAATTGCATCACCAGCTAACTGCACAATCTCTCTCAGCGTTTGAAATGCTTTCCTTTGAAACATTAGCCAGCTGAGAGCAGAGGTTTTGTTTAACACCCTGATTTACTCTCGGTGTATGCCAGAGTTTTGTATGCCTCCTGTGTCCTTCCCTGGTGCTTCTCTACTTCGCCTGGGGCAGGTGGGAGGGAAAGGCTCAGCCTCCCAGTCATGAGGAATCCTGCTCCCATAGGGAAGAGAAACGAGGGAGAGAAGCGAAGACTCACCAGTTAAAAGATTATTCTCCAGCAGGAGATCAAAAACCGGAAGCATTTTATCAGCTGTACCTCCTCTCTACTTACCTCTTAAAGCTTTTTCGCCTGCTGATTCCCTCTCCTGTCCCCCCATTACAGATCCTTCTCTCTCTTTCCTGGTGCTAAAGGGACCTGCTTCTCCCAACAAACCAGCAGCGCCTGACACCTCCCCTCCTGCCCTGGGCTACCAAACCTGGCTGGACCCAGCCTGCTCAGCCCACAACTACATGAAGCTCTTCCATGTAACCATCACTCCTTTGTTTATGGATGAAGTTCCCACATTTTTCCAGTGGCTACGCAAAAGAGCAGGTACCCTGCTGGAATAAACCTGGAATAAACTCAGTGGCTCCAGTGACAGGTATCAATTCACAACCATATCCCTTTGCTGATCCACTGAGATCTAAATGTTATTTCTTCATCTAAAAATCTCATTTCTAAATCTTATTTCTTCATCATAAAGGTCATATGGATAAGGACAGGTCACCAGTGACCAGCCTAGTGCACACATCCTTACCGCAGAGGCAGCCTGAAGAAATCTGTGCAATTGAGTTGATCAAAGCTGGTTTAGACAAAGAAAACCGTGGAGATGTAGCTTACATTGATCGAAGTGAAGTCATGATGTGCCAAAGGGGAATAAAGATGCCCTTCACACAGTTTGGCTGCTTTAATGATTTCAATATTAACAGCGCTCTTTCCCAGAAAAAGGCAATTTTCTACCTTCATTTTTTTGGACCTTGTGATTATTACGAGTGCCAAAAACTGTTTAATGCTTATAAAAGCATACCTTAGAAATATATTCCTCTGCTAGCCTTCATATGAAGAGGCTTTGGTTATTTTTATCTGTTTGTGCACTGATACACACTTTTAATTCAAAATCTTGGTCCTGCCTGCATTGTAATCTGGCTGTCCTTCCAGTTCATCAGATTTCACTTTCATAGTACTTCTGAAATCAGCCTCCCTGGAAAACTGGGTGGGTTTGCCCTGCTTCCTCCCTAACCTGTCGGTCAGAATTCTTCTCTGTTAATCCCATACTATCATAGTAATTGAAAACACGGACACTGTAGGTAACATTAGATACCTTGGTAAGACAAAGCATATCTCTCTTCACAGTAGCTTTAGGGAGCCAGAAAAGAAGCTGTGTGTTTTCTAAATTGCAATTTAGAGGTTTTATAATAAGATGTGCACTTTGTTTTGCAGAGATTTTCTGTATTTCAGGCTGTTCCCTGAAGAGGAGTGAGACTGCTTGTGCCAGGGCATTTCCACTGCTGGTGCCCGCCCGCACGTGGGGCAGGACAGGGCATGGCGGGGGGGGGGGGGAGGTTTGTAGGGGTAAATCTGTAAATGTGGATTTAGGCTCATAAAATCAGGTACCGAGACCTTAAAAGATCTTGGGCTGACTCAATTCTAAAGCTTTGGCTTTAGAGTCTAATTTAAAACAATATTCATATGTCATAGTACTATTTTTTTTACTGGAATTGTACAGATTTATGTTTGAAGGAAGTTTCTGGAGCAGAAAGTCAAACTGCAGACATAAAGTGCACTTTCTCCCAGATTTGTAAGGATTTTCATGTAAATTTGTGCTCTGTAGGGCACGTTCATTTGAAATCCAGAGATCATGAATAGAGATGAACAGTACCACGTTAAGGACAAAATTATTAAATGATAAATCCTCCAATATATATAAAATAGCAAAGCACTTTCATTCAGGATCAGTCTCTGTTCCCAGAGGGAAGCCTGTGTGGTGATGGAGCAAAGGACAAGCTCTGTACCAAGGACTGTATTGCACAGGGACATCCCCACTGCAATGTGGTGCAATGTGTCACCGTCCCATCAGAGAAGGGCTGCTCCCACAAGATGTGGCATGGGAGGATCAAGGGCTCTGAAAGCTCACAGAGCTGGTCACTGATTCTCCTGGGAGTGTTCCAGCCTCTGCAGGGTCCCCATCTGGCCCTGCATTCCCACTGTGGGGGTACACACTGCCCTGGGTGCACACGGTGCTGGGACATGCAGGCATGGGGAATTTCCACCTCTTCCCTTCTGAACACCCCTCTGATTTAGTGTCTCTCCCTTCTGGAGCCACCTTGAGTCATTTAGACATTGTTCCTCTCCTGTTAGGCTTTGCGCAAGCAACACAAGGAACCTGGTGTCTGCAAATCCACTTTGTACTTCCCCATGATTTCCCGCACCCCAGTGTGATCCTGCAGCTGCCCCTTTTCCCCAAACTCCCGATCTTTGCACAACTATCTCCATTGTGTACAGAAAAAACAACGGGAATGAAAAAGCCCCACACTCCTGAGACGGTGCAGACATAAAATCCACTGTGCATGGACTGTCAGGCACAGAGATATTTTTTTTCTGTCTAAAAGGACAGTACATAGACTTTTATCTTGCCTGTGCAACTGAGAGGCACTGAGGGGAGACAGCTGCCTGTTTCCAGGTCTGAGGCAGTGAGGAGTGAGGCCACAGTGCTACCCTGAGTGCTCTTTGGAGAGAAAAGCCCTCGTGGAGCTGTAGGGGGACACAGGATGAGGATGCACCTCTGCGAAGTGAGATGATTTAAGCAGTTACAGCCATGATGTTCATGCAGCCCCTGTGCAGCAACCTGCTGTACCAGTTTCATACAGACACTTTGTGTTGTCACCAATTAGCTCATTAACAAAAGTGCCGATTAGGAAGATGATGAACATGATCTACTCAAGCTCGCTATTCAAGATGTTAAAATATTCTCCTGAGCAGCACATACAGGTTTTTTCTTTCACTTTTTTTTCCTTTTCTTTTTTTTTCCTCCCAAATACAGAAAGATTGGTTTGTTCACAGGCTGGGTTTGGTATTCACAGAACACAGAATACACACCTGGAAACGCTTAATCTGCCTTGTCCCACAGCTCATATGTTAACTCTGTCACTTTGCTTAGCAGCAAGGAGCAAAGGACTGACCCCATAGTGTGGTATTTGGGCAGAATTGTATTCCCTTGCTTTTCCTGATCCCAGCATCTTATATAAATTAATGGGTGGAATACAAAGCTGAAATGAAAGCAGAGGGAAAACACTCAAAGCAACACTGAAGTCACTGTGGGCACTAAATAACAGATCCGGCACTCAGCTCACAGCTGATGTATTCTGTCATGTCAAAGGCAGCACATCCCTCCAGTATCTTCCCTTTACTGGCACCATTCCCCTAATTCTGCATTTAGGATATGATAATCACTAACTCAAGGGTACTGCTGGAGCCAGAGGTGCTAACCTTATCTCTAAAAAGCAAGCCCCTTGCGCCGAATAGGGAAGAAGGCTTTATTCCAAGTTGTAATGTCAACTTTTCTTTACTGCAGTCTGGCATCGCTCACACAGACAAGCTGGAGATACAGCAACAAAGCCAAGCAGAGAAAACGGGATTCCCAGCAGGATTCACAGAGCAGGTTAAACTTTAAAAGGCACATTTGTACCTGCAGGACAATCTTAAGAAGTACCCAGGAACCCTGCACTTCCCACAAGCAGAGTAATTGCTTTCTGGGGCTATTTTAAACTAAGAACATTGTCCTTTCTTGCAGTCTCCTGCACTGGAGTGGTTGTCTTTTTCTTCCCCCTTTCTAAAATTAACAGTGAAAAATCTCTTCTAACTCTTCAGTGTTGTAATGCTGCAAAGGCCTCCACCGTCACTCTTAGCTAGTAGTATCAGAAAGATTGTATTTTATTTATTATTATTAATATTCTTTTTCAAGTCCACCTAGAAAACGACAAAGACTTGGATTCTAAACCCTGGACTTCACCATCCACCACCCTGGATGGACATGCTGAGAGTAGACAGTGCCTTGGGCTAACCTGCCTGTTCACATCCCAGCACCAGCGCACAGAGGTGTCTGTCTGAAAGCCGCTCATCACTGCTGGCGATGTTACAAGAGTTGGTTACACCCCAGAGTGCTGAGGCTGAAGAGCTGAATCCCTTCCAAGCCCTGTTTATGTCTCTGCCAGTTCTTGCTCCCATGCACACAGCCCTTCAATATGCCAAACCACCAAGGAGAAGGTGGCATGGGGGGGACACCCCTGCCGAGCATGAGCCACACGTGCCAGGAAGGATCAGATCTCAACACCTGGAATAATCCTGCATTATTTCTTACTGGAGACACACAATGACCTGAATTCAATCCACAAACCATTAAAATGCTCGGTTTCTCACGCAGAAAAGATCTGGGGCTTTGTAGTTGATCCACAAATAATCTCATTCATAAACAGGTTAATGTAGTCTAGTTCCAGCTGCACGTTTCTGGATTGCAATACGGGCTAGTCTTACCCACAGAGTCTGCAACTGAAGCTAATGGAATGGCTCATCTGTTAACCATACATTAAATAGCCCTTTTTGCAAAATTATTGCATAGGATGATGATACAGATGCAGGTGAGGGAAGACTACACTGTATTTTTCCCTTACCAGTCACATGGGAACAATGTGCTTAATCACCTGAATAAAACCTGTATTGCATTCTGCTCAAACAATGATCTGTGCGAGCCCTTCTGTTACACTGAAAAATTCTTTACAAATTAAAAATATAAAACTTCATCAAAAAATATATTTCTGGCTCATGCAAATATTTCTGTTCAGTCTATAACCCAATGAACTATATTACTCTCTGGTCACATCTCTGATTAACGCCAGTGAAATTCTGATGAACCCAGAGAAAATACCAACAGTTGTAACGTCACAGGTAATAACATCCTTTTTTTTTTTTTTAATTATGCTTGGAAATTAGCTTGAAAGATGTCACTATCTTAGCAGAAACCACCTAATGGGATGTGTACGCTCAGGGAACCAAGTAGCACAGTTATAATTAAAGTTTCATTATCATTTCCATTAGAAAGTAGTTTCCAAGGGATTGGATTCAACAGTAAAAATTGTATGCAGGGTCCCCATACGTCTCAGAAGCAGTAGGTAATTCATAACATGCTACAATAATGCTGGGCTTCATAGCAGTGCTGTGTGTGTAGGATGGGACAGAGAACCAATCCCAGCTGGGTGCATGGCTCAAGCAGGTGCTGAAGTGATGTTCGGATGTATAGGCAGTGTCTGCACCCAGCTTTGCCACCCTGACCCCTCTACAGGTCCTTTCAATGGGAAAGGTTGGTGCTCCAGGGGCAGAGGAGGGGGTGCTAGCCCTTATTTTAACTTGGTAATTACAGAGCACAGAAAAGAAAATTAAACATATCAACCTCTTGTAAGAGAGAGATTCCACCTGTGTGGCACACAAACTGGGCTTGCTGCAGTTGTGACACAAGGCAAGCTGTCCATGTAAGACTGATGAGAAGATCAGAGCACTTTACTTTGAAAAGTAAGTAGAAAAGCCCCCATGATTTTCAGTAAACACAACTCATTCACCCTGTGCCAATAAAAGCGTATCCATGTCACTGGGGAATTTGTTGACTCAGTCAGGGCTGCCACTGGCTAAGCCTTCTCCTGACAGGTTATAACTGAAATGATTCTCAGACCAGGTGAGAATTTATTAGAAGGAAGGAGCTGAGGCTTTCCACATCCCTCTCACTCCAGTCCTCCTCCCATACTGCAGCTTACAGAGTATCTCGGATTTTGTCACCACACCACAACTTGAAGGGCATCTTTCATTTACAGCAACAAAAGACTCTTTGGGTACAAAGTAACACTGCAATATCAATACAGAACAATGATACATTCAAATATGAAATATAAAGATATGGAGGGGGAAATAATTGCCCAGTGCTGGAGCAAACACTTTTCAAGTCCACAATCATGGAGTCACTCAAGAGTGCTGTGTATCATCTTGGAGTGCAAAGCCTCAGTGGGTGAGCAGAAAGCAGCATTTGCAATGGAGATTGGGATTCCAGATAAAAGATCTGAAAACCGAGTTTGGATGGCTGAATTGCTTATTAGCTCAAACAAAATTAGCTGAAAGCTTTATCAGATTAAAAAAATAATTGAAAATGTATCAGTAGTTAACAGAGACCCTGTGCAGGAAAACAAACCCACAGTAAATAGCATGAAAAATTCACAAGTTCAAGCATACACTGAAGGCCAGAAGTGAAGATTTATCCCATGTGAATAAGAGGAGTCAGGTGGTAATACTGCAATCAGGCAAAGAGGGGTGAAAACCTATTTTAGCTTTAAGCTGTTCATGCAAAATTAATATTTCACTTATTTATGAGTGGAGAGGTGCACATTACACAGTATCTGAGCTCTGGTGAGTGTCCAGAGGCACTGAGACCACCTTTCGCACCAGAATTAAGGTACATTTGGAAGGTAGCATGTACAAAATCTTTTTATTAAAAGTCAGCACACCTTCTTAAACTATTAAATACGGTTAATCCTGTCCTCTTCATAAGCATTTACTATGGGCAGTATGCTGTCCAAAGGCACAATTTGAGTGCTAACGTGACATTGACATGTTTTTAGTGAGCGGGAAACAGGAGCAGAGAAACTCTCCTGACACCAGACACCAGTCATTGACCCACATGTAGACCTCCTAAAGCCACAGGAAAAGGACACAAGCAAAGCAGCCTGGCAGGTGAAAATTTAAAAAAAACCCTATCACCTTGGATCCCAATTTCACATTTCTTGGAAATGCTGAAAATGGGCCAACACACATCCAGAAATCTGGAAAGCCTACAATGTTGCTGAAATATGAACAGGCTGCTTTTCCTGCTGACTTTGGTAATTTCATTCGGTGCAGCAAATGCACCAAATACTTTCCATATCTACAAATATGGAGCCACGCAGGTGTGTTCTGGAGTGGAGCAACCTGGCTCATTTCCTACTCAGTTGCTAATTTGTCTGATTCCTTGCAGGACCTCCAGCACAACCCCAAGGTGCAGCTGCACGTCCTTCCTGCCACCACCAGCACGCACAGAGAGCAGACGGAAGACCGAGTTTACTCTAGCGAAGGTCTATTGATGGTGCAAGGCTGGCAGGTCAGGGGTGGCGGATTCAGTTCAACTTGCTGAAACATTAGTTTGCTTTCCTTGTCAGTGGAGCACTTTACAATAGATCTTCCTGAATAATTCATTGAATGGGTCTTCATGTGTGCATGGTGGCGTTTGATTTTCCAACTTAATGCACTAATCTATAAATACTGACTATAAACATTCCGGGCAGATAGCTTTATTTTATATTGCATCGGTCTTTTTTTTTTTTCCCCTTTTTAAGCGTAGCAAGGGACAGCGCCGATATTTTACTGTCTCCGCCTTTCAGCAGCACCAAATGCTCCAGCACTAGTGTTATTAACATATGCGTTAGCTCAGGCTGATCCGCTCCCCCAGCTGCTGCTCGCAGCTCCCAGGGAGCGGCTGCGGCAGTGAATCAGATAGTGCTAATGAGCGTGTTAATGAAGTTCCCGCAGTTGAGCGCCGAGCTCCGAGAGGGGCATTAAAAGCATATCCCGTAGTCTTGAAAACCGAAACGGTTCATGGCAATTGATTTTATTTATTTATTTGCACGCTCACCACTCAGTGTAAAATCCCTGCTCACTCGGGGGAAGAGTTCGGCAAGAGAAACGCACATAAACGAGAAAAGACAATATTGTAATCCGGTCTGAATTTAAAAGTGGAGAATTAAAGTTAATTAGGAAACATATTCCAGCTGGACTTTTGCCAGCTCCACTCTGCCCTGTAGAGGGCTGCCAAACCCTTACTTGCCTTTCATTAGCTATCTTTCTGCTCACTCTTCCCTCCGTTTTGTCCTCGAAAAATTGTTTCTTTCACTTTTATTACTTTAATAACATAGTTTGTTAATAGCGTAGCAGATACTCTTTCTGCAATTTAATTAAAACTACATTCCATAAGTCAATTGGTGATACTTTTTATAAAAATTTCTCCAACACATCAAAATATTTAAAAAAATAAAAATAACTGAAGATGCAGGAGAAAGTTATTAAAAAAAAAATATCCTGCAATAGGGCCAGGAATTGTTTCCATGGCAGTCTGCAACTGCATATGGGAAATATAAAAAAAAAATAGTCCCCTGAGTTAATGCTGCTGGGAGCCTCATATGTGTCTTTATAAAAGAGAATATAACAAGAGGTATAAAAAAATTAAGACAGTGTAAATAAAGACAGCAGTTGGCATTGTTATAGGAGAAAACCCTGTAATCTTCCAGCCAGGCAACCATTAGGTTAATAATGACAGTTTCATTCCTTTTCTGCACATACCCATGTTTCTTGCTACTGCTGAAGTGAGTGCTTTACATGGGTTTTTCTCTGCTCCCTCCTCAGTAAACTAAATGATCGCAAGGTAATTTGGCAACATTTTTGCTTCACTTCTGTTTAATTATATGGCAACCGTGCTAGGTTTTGTAGCTAGGGAGACCTAAGCACTCTGAAGCCCTTCCAAGCAATCATGCCAGCCTAGAGCAATGGGGTCAGAAGGAAAAATGCTAAACAAGTCTTTTATTTCCTGTTGATTTCCTCGAACAGACTGATTTGCATGTAAACATCTGGGTGTCTGTGAATTCCTTCTTCTAAGAAATAGCTTTGAAAAGATAATGATGCTTCTAAAGTCATAAGATTGGCCTTAAAAACTCATTTGCAGTCTCTGGCCAGTCTTGGTCTCTGTGGCTCCACCTTTGATGGAGTTTTCCACCCAGTAGGTTTGGGGGACCCCAGCATTAGGAAGCTAAAGCTCAGCAAGGAATCCTGCCACAGCCCTGCTCAGCCCAGGGTGTCTGGCCACCCATTTTCCCTGTTTATCTAAGAATTCTGGCAGGATCTTGCACAGCCACTGGAGCACTCCCTCTCCTTATTGAGTGCATTGGTTCACTGTGGATCTCTACAGTGTACAAGCCTGACAGCTGCTGTGAAGTGAAGCACAGGGTCTAGCACCCAAACAATGTACACAGAAGCCCAGCACATGCCAGCTCCTGGGCATCATTCCACTTGCCAAACATAACAGGTATCTGAGGGTTCAGGAATAGGGAGAGATAACTTAAGGCAAGACAAAGCATGGGATTTTGAAGAGCCACAAGCACAACGTGCCACTGCTAAAAGCCACGTCACACTACAAAATGGTGACAAATAAACCTCCTGTCATTGCAGGGGCATTTTTCTCGTTTTCAGATTATATCTTTGAGAGGAGCAGCCTGCCTGCTTGTGTGCAGCTGCCACAACACTATTTACTCTGCCAGCACTCCTTATCTTCACCTCCCTGTTAATACATCCATAAGATTTGATATTTGACTACAGTACTCACAGTAGAGCAATGGTTGGGTGCTTTACCAACCCCACTATTTTCCTCTTCTCCTGTTTTCTAGCTCCCACTATACGAAAAGAAAATCTCCAATATTTCAAGGACATAAACAGCCCACCAACCTTTGTGTGGGCACTCTTGCACAAGTGAGCTGAACATAAACAATCATCGGAGCTGCTCTCAACAGGTCAGTGTGTTGACAACATTTGTTCTGCAGTTCTGTTCTGAAGTTCTGTCCATAGCACTTCTAGCTGTGCCATATTAGTTTTGCTGATGATGGGAAAGAGCTCTTTGGTCACAGGGTGTATTTTCAGGTTAGAGAACTCCTTTTGGATTCTGCGGTTTTCTATCAAGTGTGAGGCCATTGAATGCATCTGAAGCATGTATTTAAAAAAAATCAAAATGCAAAATTAATATTTTCAATCTTACAGAGAAAATATTCCACACCCCCAATTAGGTCAACCTCTTGGATTTTTTACCTGCTTCATTTAATCACCAGAACAATCAATTCCTTACTCTCCTTCCTGCAGAATTGCACAGATTGGTACTGGGTCCCCCCTCCGCTGCCAGCACAAATTCAGCTGCCATGTCCATGCTGACAACTCAGATCTACCTCTCCAATACAGACCTGTCTCACTCAGAGAGACCCAGTGAGAGGCTCATCCTGTCTCCCTGACACTAGCCCTGGATGTCCAGCTGTCAGCTTGTGAGCAGTTTGGCTAGAGCAAAAATGAAGTCCCCCTCTCACCACCAGCTCCTCTCCTGATCCTTTCCAGACCTTGCTGCCTCGCTGCCCATATCCCTGGCCCACAGCTCAGCCTCCTGTCCTGCCTCCAGCAGGGCCAGCTAACCTGGGCTTCATCCTCAGTGACCGTCAGAGACTGACCCGAGCTCTCATTATGCAGCACATACTGTGCTCATTTCTTCTTCAGCCTTAGCAAACATTGCTCTGCATTCATTCAAAGTGCTCAACAGACCTTGCTCCCAGGCTGCTAAGATGAATACCTTGCCCATCTCCCTCCCACTTCTCCCTTGCACCAAACAAGAGAAGGGACATAGTTTGCAGCCTGTTCCTACTCAACATTGACTCCTCACTAGCAGAGGAGACATTGGTGCCCACATTTCCTCTGCTCATAGCATCAGGTTTCCTTATACTCTTCTTGGTTTTAATTAGCTATTTGTGTTCACTCCCAGGTGTCTCCTCACAGTGAACATCTGCAAAACCAAACTCAGCCTACTCCAGAAATCTTTCAAATCCCTGTAGAAATTTCTGCAGTATTCAGTTGCTTACATTCCTTTTTAAAATTCATCATTATACCTACAACATGGCACCTGGTTATACAACCAGGGCTGCTATGAGTTTCAGTGCTGCACATTTGTAATACTGCCACTTTTTACCATCAAAATGAAAACAGAATTCATATACTTCAAGGAAGTGGGGTTTAACTAGAGCAACAGCAACCCAGAGGACAGTGCCTTCAAGGACAGGAGGTTCATAGCATTTGCTGACCATCCTCAAGCGTTCATTTCCAGGGGCCTGTGCCCAGGTGAAATCTCAGCTCCTCTCTGCTCCTTCTCCTTCTGAAAACCAAAAGCACAATATGATTTTTCAGGATGAACTCCTGACTTGGGAATTCACAGATGAGGGGCAGAGAAGAGCTTTAATCCCTGTGGTACCCTCTCCCCATCCCCTCCTGCACAGCATCTCTCCTCATAGCAACCTCAAAGCAATGCTTTGAAACCCTCTCACTCCCTTTTCCTAACAAGCCCCTGCCAGGGGATGGGGAAAACCCTTTGCAGCAGGAAATTTCTCCACGGTAGATTAGTTCAACATCATGTTTTTTAGAAATAACTTCTTGTGTCAAAATCCCTCTGCTGGGCTCCTACACAAACTCCGTTTACTGTTGCTGGAGCATCAGGCTGCAAAGGCCACAGAGTAGATACTGAAGGACCCAAGAGTGGTGTCAAGCATCACCAAACAGAAAGCTCAGACACATCAATTTGGTCTGGCAGGCAATGAAATGAGTTATATCTACATTAAAAGATACATTTATGATTTGAGAGATTACTTTCCAGTTTGCATCCTAAGCATGCATCAGGCTGTATTTCCTTTCTTCCCCTGGTAAAATACTTTAAGGAAAAAAAAAAGTATTTTATTCTTTATTCCATGTTTGCATGTCATGCACAAACTAAATTTTATGAAGTCAGCTACACAGTTCAGAGAATAAGAGTATCAGGTGGAAATACACTCCCAATACCAAGAACTTGTAAACATCACTTAATTTGGGTTTTCCCTCCAAACACTTCCCCATGGCTAGAAAGAAAACATACTCTAACATCAAAAAATGACAATTTAGTTAGAGAGACTAGAACATATCTGGGGCTAATCCTCAGTCATTGCAGGAGACCTACTGGTTCAATGTACTTTGACAGTAGATTACTGTTTCTTTCCTAGCAATGGAACTGCTAATTCATAGTGCTCTGAGCAAGCATCCACTGCTGATACAGCTCCAAACCAGCAGCCTCTGCACATGAGCAGAACAGTTGCACTGTATATGTTGCAGAGGCAACTGCCAGACACATTACAAATCTGATGTATCAGAGCCCTGTCAAAATTTGAGGCAATTATCAACTGGAGACACAAAATAGATCTGACTTGTGTGAACGTTATGCCTCCACTTTTACACCTGTCAGCACGAGCAGCTCTGTGCCACACTGTGCTTCCCACTGCACCGGGGTGCAAAGCAGAATCCAGTGCTCAAGTGCAAAAAGCTTTGTTACACACAACAGTCAATAAGAGGCACAAAATCTTTTAAAACCTACATAAGCAAATTTCATTTTATGATTGCAAACACTTTGTGCAGGGGATGTTTTCTGAACTTATATGCTGTTCTATTTAGATTTCTTTCTTCTCTCACATTCTTTGATCTGCTTATTACACCTCTTTTAAAATAAAAATGAGTTTTGGGACCAGTATTAGATTCTGCTGACAGTCACAACTAGAGCACAGTGTTCAATGCAAAACAAATTATTCCCGCAGACTAGTTGTTTATAACATTTACACAGCAATCATTGTTGGAATTTCAGCGTTATGGTACATTCATCATAGCTTGACTTAATTTCTGAGACCTCTTAGCCTAGGAAGAACCAGGCTGTTGATTTGCTTTTTGGCATTTCAGAAAGCAGACTCAGAATGCACAATTTGTTTCCTGTTATTTAGCTGTTGTTGAGAACTCTGAGAGATGATGAATGAAGGAAAAAGAATAGGTTTTTGCAAGGTGTTGATTTTCTCCCCGTCAGGAATTAAGGTCTTTCCTCTCCTCACTGTACCAGTGGCAGATGCCAATCACATTCAATTAGTCTCACAGGATTCATTTTAAAACTCACATTCCCAAGTACAAAACTACAGAGAGGGGTCTGGTTTTATTTTTAGCAGCCAACTCCTTTTTCCATTGAAACTGTCAATCAGTCAATCAGAAGGGAGGGACCCAAGAGTGATGGTTCTAGATGTTCAAACGGAAAATGGTAAAACAATTTCTGAAGAAGAAATTGCTTTCTCTATTGCCTGAAGTGTCTACCACTATGGGAAGTAGCAAGAGCAATGATTAGTTTCTGGTCTTTTTGTGGACAAGGCTGTGCTAACACCTAGTGTATGTGATGGCAGCTTGCTGTCCTTAATCATACAGTAACCTTGAATATTATACATCCTCTAACAGTTCCAATCCTAAGCAGCCAATATTTTTTGGAAGCACAGGTTTCAGAAGTGGAGAGATATGGTCAATATCCTCTGAGTGACTAAAGCCATTTAGTCCCCAGGTTTCATTTTAAAGTGGGTTAAATAAAAAGGTGCCCAGCACTATCTTCATCCCTGTGTGTTTACAGTTTGATATGCTTTTTGAAAAATAACATTGCACCACAAGAATAGAGCATTTCTCTGTGCTCAGTGCATGTCAGCAATTCAGAGAAAATTACTAAATATAACGTGTAGGAACATAGCACTAAAGGGATGTATAGGTCAAAGAGCCAAATCCCTTGATAATAGAGACAACCACATCACACAGTCACATTAAGAAACTGATTATGATCTATCTGCCAAATAGTTAGGGGTTTGCCCCAAAATCCCAGTGAAAGGATTTTCCAGAACCTCACCTTTTTACTGATTAAAAAGCTGCTTCTAATTTCCATGAGAAATTTATTCACAGCCAGTTTATTACCAATTCTTGTGCCAGCACTGTCCTCTAGCTGAACTAGCTCCTTTCCTTTCTCTCCCTGGTGTTTACATCTCTGATGTATTTATAGAGAGCAATTCACATCCTCTCTCCACTTTCATTATACTGGAGTAAACAAGGAGGAGATTCTGATACTCTGATGTAACCAAACCACACTATCTCTGTGTTCACCCTGGCATCGTTTCCATTGGATTCCTGAATGCCCCTAAAGTCCCTACCATATTCCAGAAAAAAACCCACTACCACAAAGAGTGACCGTTTTCCTAGCTTCTTGGAAACACTCATCTGGAATCACATTTACCTCATTAAGAAGCCTGAAGGAAAACCCTGAGATTGTTCATCAGGCAGTTCATCTACAGTTCTGCCTTCTACAAGTCATGGGTTTATGGCAGACACACTTGTCACAGACCCCTCTATTTTCTCAGTACAAGAACCAAGGGCTCTATTTAAATCCAAAGTTTGAAATCCCAAAGATTACGGCTGGAAGATTTTTATCTGAAAAGACCTGGGATAGGTGAAAATGAAGACCTCTCAAGCCTGAAACACTCAATGTCGGTGCCACACAGGAGCTGCAAAGCCCCACCAAGCTCAGGTGGCCAATTCTAGTGTGGTGGGCCATCATGGGATGACACCATGAGTTTACCTTGACTCCCCAGTCTGAAATGAACTTGGGGATCCAGGATGGGGCTTTTCCTTTCCCCTAAAATCCCCTGAGGTGAATAACAGGGAACATCTAACCCCTGGTGCCTGACAAAACATAGTATCAGATTTTTCCAAGTCTCGATGGAGAGAACTTGGAAAACCTGAGAATTTCAGTGGGACTGTGTTTTGTGAGGCATTTCTCCTCTATCTGGTAGTGTAGTGGTTCTAGAACTGGCTGGGATACAAAATTCCCTCATTTAATTGTGGGGTTACCAGCTCACAGCACTGCCATGGGGAGACAAAACTTACCTATGGGCTCTTCTGAGCTAAGAAGCTTCTACACAAACCAGGCCTCAGGCAGATGAGATTTAGTAGGGCAGGACAGCTACAGGGAGGAGGAGGATGGGCTTAGCCCTATGGCTCAAGCCTTTCCAGGATTCAATCACAGCTTGTGGCTGTTATTTCTATATTATTAGATATAAAAGGGTGTTGATTGTTATCAAACATCAAAGGATGCAGTACAAATCGTCCCATTAAAGCTTCCAATCTGATCATTATCACCTGTGCTGCAACCTCTTGCAAATCACAAAAGGCTGTTTTCATTTGTGTCATGACTACCACCTATATTCATTTCTACACCATCGTCACATGATGGGTGCCCATAGGTCTTGTTCAGAACTCAGATTCCTATAACTCTGCATATGCTCTTTACTCAGTGGAGAAATACTAAAAAACTTCAAGAGGTCCATCTAATTTCTCTCTTATTGCTCATTTACCTCTGGAGAAAAAAAAAAAAAAGAAAAAAAAAAGTAAAAAGAAAGAAACTGCCCTTCTGGTCTTTACAGATCCTCAACGAGATCCTTTGTGTCCTGTTGCTTTCTCTTTTTTCTAAACCTTTAATATTTATAGCCTGTAGCATTGCAATCTTTAACAAAAATAAAGCACAACTCAAGTCAAATGAAGTCAGTGGACGAGACAAAAGCGTCATGCACAGTTTAAATGCACTCTTAGACTCCTTCCAGTACTTGTAACTGAAGAGGCCTTCAGTGGCCTTAGGAAAAATTAATGCTAAAACCTCCAGGCCAGGTACTCCAACAAAACAAATGAGCTGAAAGATTTAATGGGTTTGGGATACATCCTTACACACTGGGAAATAGTTGCTATCCTGCACTTAAGGGGACTGTAGCATCTAGTGGAGGCTGTGGAGGTGAAAGATTAGACAGTGGAAATTGGTACAGTGACAGCAGAGTGAGCTACTTCTGTAAAGATTTCCTCAGCTCCCTCTGACTCCTGTTATTAGTAATGTAACAGCATAAATCTGAGGGGCACCAGAGCTCACCTGCACATGAATGCTACAATTCATGGGTGACACCTTTAAAATCACCACTGTCAGAAGTATTATCTGTTATCCACGCACTGGTTCTCTGAGGTTTTTTGCGGGAGTTGTTGGGTTTTGTGGGTTTTTTTTCCTTTTCTCAGAGGTATTTCAGATTCATAACTAACTGAGTAAGCAACAAAATAAGTTGTTTAAAGTATAATAATAAAAAACACATTAAACAGGTCCACATTTTCTGAAAATAATCTAGGCCCCACTGGGACTAGAACACCAGAGGATTCTCTATCTGGGGTTTCTTCTCTCCTGACCTTGGAAAAAGCATGTATTAAATCCAAGTTTTTATAGAAACATATGGATAGTTTTAAACAAAACTTTCCCCAGAAAAAGATTGTCCAGGTATAGGGGAAACTTCTGACCTAGCCACAGAAACCCAACCTCAAAATAGCCAATAATGTGGAAGGTCATAGCCAGGGCTCTGCTGTTTACCTTCAACAATCATCAAATTATTCAAAGAGAAAGTTTTCTTTTGAGGGAGTAAGGGGAGGAAAGGTGGAGTGAATTCATCCTAAAGCAGAAGAGAAGAAAAACACTGATATTTTGAAATGGAATATGGAAGGGAAAAAGGTATTTAATTTAGGTATTTAATTTTACACCTGTTGTTGCTGCCTACTTTAGAATCGAGTTCAGTTTCTAACCTTCAATCAAAGCACCCACATCTGAAAAGAAACGTTTGCCATCTTCAAATAAAAACATGTGTAAATTGGTCTTGCTTGTCCCAATTCAATGTCTGTCCCAGAGTACTACTGACAATCAAACATACCATAATGTCACACGTTGTACCAGAGCTGTCTGCTGAAGTCTCTATGTTCACTTTCTTCTCAAGCACAGATGCCACTGCTGCATATTAATAACCCCAAATATATAAAATTCTCTTTTCTTTTGAATAAATTACATTTCAACCCTTGTTTTTCTACTCCCTTCAATTTACTTCCTCTAGATAAAGATGAGACAACTACAACTTCTAATCCATATCCCTTCCTGCTTTGAATAAAAGTATTCAAAAGGGAAATTGAAGCTTTAACAACTTGCTCTAAGAAGTTTAGCAGCAATTTTGTGGCCATAGTAGCTGACCCTGCAAACAGTTGGTTCCACTTCACAGTGCCTTCAGGAAATACTATCTGCGAAGAAGGCCAAACATCAAAGTTTCAGGGAAATCATTAAAATATTCACCTTGCAGTCATTAACAACAAAGGCATTTCAGTGTTAGAGGCTGGTATTTCTCTATAATGAGGTAGAAAATCTGAAAAGATTCATATCAGGAGATAGACACCAGCAAGAGCCATTTGGGACAAGGTGCCAGTTGGACTGACTACAAATCTCATCAATACATTCAAAAGGAAAGTAAAGTTTTAAGAGTGATAGAGATTTTTTGCACTTCTATGCATTAAAAAAAAAACCAAACCAAACAGCAATACAAGTTGCAAGGCAACTAAGTTTTTATTGTCTACTTCCTTACAGATATCTCCAGTAGGCAGAGCCCATCAGCCCCCTGAAACCACTCATCTCTTCACATCTCTTAATGGACTGGAGGAACCTTTTTCTAGCCACTAGATTTGCAACAAATACATGAAGATTAGGGATTTGGTTACTCTCCAGCACTGTCCCATAAGAACACGGTTTCCAAAATCTCTAATATGCATCTCTACATTAAACACCCAGCTCTCATCTAGATGTCCCTCCCCCACCAGGATGTGGGACTAGAACGTGGAACATCCTTCCAGCAGGTCCAAAAAAAGCCACACTGAAGATAATAATATCAGTATTGAAATTTCTTCACAGATTGGCATAAAAATTCCACAGAATGACCCCAAATTCTGGATGAGAACTTTGACATAGAGAGGCTACTGTTAGTCAAGAGAGATGGATGGATCATCATCAGGTTGGATGTTTGCATGCTAAAGCCTTTTGTAAGCACTAAAATAGAGCTTAAAATTCATGCTTACCATGCACAGAGGCTTCAGCATAGGGAAGAACCTGCATGTGGAAACTTCCAGTTGAGGTTTGAGGTTTTTTCTTACTAGCTAGAATGACTTTAAGTAAGTTTGATGCTTCAACAATGCATTTTCTAAATAATTTGCTTGATCTAAATTGGCAGCATTATATTACGAACAAACCCACCGATACTGATGTAACTGATACAGTTTTTAGGCATTTAGCTTTGTTAAAGTCTAACTCCTCCATGAAGCAATTAAGGCCATTTGTAAATCTGAAAACCTAATTTAGAAATTATAAAATTAAGGCTAATGGACTCAATTATAATAAATGCATGGGTCAGCGATTGTAGCAATTTCTCAACCTTTTCTTTATGTCTAGGTTCAGCTTCATAACACACTCCGTCTCACAGCAGTGATGGTGTGGCAGAATCTGGTCTCCAGAGTGGCTGAGAGAGCTGGAGCCAGGCTGGGAGAGACTGTCTGACTCCCTCTGCCTGGCAGGAGCCCCCTGCAAGCCTCTTCCCACAGTGGGTTCAAGGCCCCCAGCAGCATCTCACATCCCCGGCTGCATGACTGCTCTCTGCTGAGACAGGTACATCTGTACAGCAGAAAATTCATTGCCTCCCAGCGACCAGGCATGTTGGGAGTGTACAGCTTTCACGTAATTGACGCACAGTATGATGTGCCTGCTCTCCCACTGGGACCTTGAGAAAAAGTGATAGCCATTCCTTCCCTGTGTCCTTCCCCAAATGCATGTGGCACATGGCTGGGGCTCCTTGGAGCACGCACAGACAAACACCTCCTCTCCCTCCTCTTCCACACTCTTCCAAGCATGCAGGCACCTACATGGCACCTGCACCATCTTGCAGGGAGACTTGAGAAACCTAATTTCAGAGCACTTCCACTTACGCTGACTAGGGTTGGTTTTTTTTCATTTCTTCTTCTCTTGCCTGGAGTTTCTTTGTAGATCCAAAGACCTTGGTGATTTTACTCTCCTAAACACATCTGCTATTTCCCGGACTGAAGTCCTCAAAATCGTTTTTGCGATGTCACGCTTGTTACTGAGAGTGTTTTGAAGTGAATAGAGGGTTTTAGCTTCAGAGACTGAACAGCAGGAGATGATTAACACTTAGGGAGTAAAGCTGTTTATTGTGTTTTAAATAGTGCAGAAGAGTTTGGTTTTCAAATTGGCTCTAATTAGTATAACGTACTTGTGCGTGCACATACCTGATCTCTACTTCACAAGCACCAAGGCCCTTATCAGACTGCTGAACAAAAGCACCAAAATCCACAACGTGAAAGTCTGGCTGCTTTTTTCTTCTACAAATACATGGTCAGGTGGTTTGCATAGGTGAGGAGGACACGGGGACTGAGCTACTCTCACCAGTTCTCAACACTCATCTTCAGGCAAAGGGAAATGCAAACAGCAGGTTAAATCTCCAGTGGGTGCGGGCAATAGTACAAAACGTCAATGGAGCCTGGCTTGTCAGTCCTGTACTTCACACTCATTTCTGATGTCCTTAACCTCCCAGGATTTTGAAAGTCTGTTTGCCTCTTGCTGCTCTTAGTAACAAGTGATGCAGCAAAATGAGAGGTTGGATGTTCCTCTCTCCTCCACCTGTCTCCAGGAATGGCATTTTGGGATGCAATTTTCTTGCAAAAGGTGGCCCTGGCTAAGGAGACGGGTAGGTAAATGCAGGCAGCTGGAACACCCGATGGCCACACTCAGTTCTTGGCATTTCTGACATCCTTGCCTTGTTTACACCTGACTTTGATGCTATTCAGAAGGGGGTGCTCTCTCTGTAACCACACTACATAGCATAAATATACCCTGAGGATGACACTGGGGCACCAGTCTGCCCTGTGGAGTGGCACAACAACACCTTGGGCTGGGCAGAGGGCATGGCAGCCTGAGAGGCCTGATCCTGACCCAGAGATCCCAACTACTGCTCTGGGGCAAAAGGCAAATGTTCATATCTTCCTCATCATTCTGACAGTTTGGCATGACCCAGCATCCATCTACAGCCACATTACAGTGACTGAGGTAGGAACCTCGGCATTAACCAACAGGCACTGACTTCAGAGGTTGTTCATCAAATCCCGTCTTTATATTTTATAGAAGTTTCTGGAAGGAGATTCAGAAAGAAAACCTTTACCCACAACAGCTGCAGGGTGTTTGTTAGCAACAACATCTCTAACCTATACTACCACATCCATAATGAGAAGAATACCGCAGTATCTCACCAACAATAATCCATGAAGCTTAAATGAGATCTGTCCGTAAGCAGCAAACCATCAACTGTATCTATTAGCCCTACAGGTACCTGATAAGAAGCAAATTAAAACAGTGGAGATCAAAGAAACGGGAAATTATATTTAGCTGGCTCATATTAAATAAAGTTTTTGACTCAGGCTCACTGGAGACTGATGCTTAAATTGCTACAAATGGAACTGCCATAAAGACAAAAGAGATTATTAAATCTTTGTGCCAATCATTCAGATATAGGACCAGAGCTCTGCATTTTGAAAGCATCTTTCAAGCGAGGATGAGTGAAAGATATGAACAAAATCTAACATTAAGACTTAAAATACCTTTTGGTATCCATTCAAATCATCTGAAAATTTATTTCATAGATGCTGTCTAAAGGAGCAAAAACGTTAAAATAAATGTTTGAAAGAAGGACGTAAAATCTAAACAGTGCAGTCTAACAAAGCAGCCATGTTTCTCTAAAACAAGGAATAATAAAAAATTCATTGAAAAGGTGGTATAAAATCACCAAGACTTAGATTTATCCAGAAGTATCAGGGGTCACCCAAGTATGACTCTCATTCAAAATGTGACCATACTGTAGGGACAGTTGTCCCAGCTGGGACGTGTGGGTGTACAAGGTCCAGTCCCAGTGTCACAGCTATCACAGACGGGTACAGTATACACAGAGCTATCCCTTCCTTTTATTGGAGTAAAATATGACAGGTTAGACAGGTTTGGGTAATGCCACAGGCTGAATAAATGCAAGATACAAAAAGGCAAGTTGGAATTCAGAGAGAAATAACAACCAGCAAGAGCTCATGATTTTATACCTCTGAGTCCAAATACAGGGAGGGGGTAATGGAGCAAGAGAAAAATATCTACTGATTTTTTAGAAGAAAACACTTTTTTTAATGGAAAACAAGGAAGGGAAAATATTTTGAGTCTAACTTGACGAATCCCTCCAAGCTTCCTATATGCTACAGGGATAAAGCAGACATCACTGACAGGACTTGACATATGTTAAATTTCCTCCTTTGACAGAGACCTGGAGAATACAGAACATCTGCACAGCTATATAGTGATACTATCCTATACTCTTAATGGCTGCTAATTATCCTAATGATCCAGTCCTCTCTGTAGATTGGAGATGTGCTATGTGATTAAGGTATGGCTGAAAAAGTCACCCTAAATTAAAATTAAAACCCAAAAATAATGCAGCGTATCTTGTTTCACTGCCAGACTGCTCAGCACAATTACAAAGGCAGCTTTTAAACCTGGGCAACTTTATGAGGGAAATTTGGGCCCTGAACAGTCATTCTGGTGGCCAAAGGGGGAAGATTTTGGAGGTGACTTCTCTCAAAAGAAAACAAGTGCGAAAATCCTGATTAAGCCTTTGCTGTCATTCTGATGGAGCTGATACCTGGTGCTTCAGAAACCCCTTTTTCTCTTCTCCCATCCTGCTGCAACTCTCTCAGATGATCTTGGCTCAGCATCTCCCCACAGCGGGAGCACACCAATATCAAATATTATGCACAATGCAGGGGTGGTAGCACAAACATCTGCTGCTGCAAATGAAGCTACATTTTCATTGATCAAACACACCCATATTTTCTGGAAACTAAAATCATGACACCCCACACAGTGCCCTACATGCAGCTTCTGGGATGGGCAGCACAGCAATTATTTATCCTATGGGCCCGAAATGACGTAGAGAGCAGCACATCATGAAGAGCAGTACTAACCATAAATCAGACTCAAATAAATTAGTGCTATCTTTTCAACTGTATCAAATGTGTAGCTATTCCTTTCAGATACATCATAGGTCTTTTATCCAGGGTAGCATCAAGGTTAAAATGATTAAGTAAGTAATTTCATTAGCAATGATAAATGTTAATGATGATAGAGAGGGATTTTTGGATGCATTTCATAGAATCACAGGATGGTTTGGGTTGGAGGGGACCTTAAAGATCAATTTGTTCCTGTCACGGGCAGAGACACCTTCTACTAGACCAGGTTGCTCAAAGCCCCACACAACCTGGCCTTGAACACTTACAGGGATGAGGCATCCACAGCTTCTCTGGGCAAATTGTTCCAGAGCCTCAACACCCTCATAGCCAAGAATCTCTTCCTCATATCTAATCTAAACCTACCCTCTGTCAGTTTGCACAGAAGCAAATGATGCTGATGTCCTACCAATATCTGCTTATGTATAAGCATCAAATACATCCACCAGGACTTCAAGAAATGTCTTTCCAAGCCACAGTTCAACTCTCAGATCTTACATTAGAGGTGCAGTAAATTAACACAGGACAAAATTGGATCACTGTCCTGGACACACAAATTCAGCCTCTTGGCTTAAGTGTGTATAGACAAGGACATGTTGTGCTGTCCAGCATTTATTGATTGCTCTCTGTGCCCCTCAAATCCTGAATCCCATCCTCCCTGGGACTTGTCTTTGCTCTCACAACGGTTTTCACCAGGTACCTCAAGCCTGACATTTCCTTTCCTCTGCCAGAGGGGAGGAAAGCGGCAGGGGCAGGCATCAGGGCTTCCAGTCAATGGCTGGAGCAGAGTAGTGAGGTGAGGAAGACAGAGAGCCTTCAAATCCTTTGCTTTCCTCCTCTCCAGTGGAAACAGCTCGGAAGTGTGAATTGTTTTGTGCCAATAGGGGTCCCTGTTAAATTTTGTACCACCACCTGCTTGCAGCTGAAGACAGATCAGCTTTAACAGAAGAGAAAAGAAATAACGTGCACAGACATAAATAAGGAAATGCTAAAGTTCAAGAGGTCATGGTCCTGAAGCCCAAGCATCCCGCTGGAGAGAGGCAGTGCTGGTGGGGAGGGGACAGCAGCATTTGCTTGCTGGCAGTGAGGCCACGGTGGGAAGTCGAGTCTTTACCTAGCAAAGCTCTTTCTAAGCAAGTAGGCCAGGAACTGCTAAAAAGCTGTGTAAGAACTTTATGCTTAGGTTAATTTGCTTGTTATTTTTAGTCCTCCCACAGTTAACATCAGCCAATACTTGTTGAAAGTAGGACCTGTACCAACAGTGAGTCCAAGTCCTGAGGCAGAGTAAGTAGCAGGGTCTGAACTGTGGCTGGGCTGCTGAGGCCATGGCTTGTCCCACAGTGGCAAATCCAACCTCAGAGAGAGGTACAAGGCTGATATCCACAAGGCTTCCCCAAAAGCATGCAGGCACAACAGGGTGGCACGCACTGGTGCATTTAAAGCACTCATGAGTTACTGTACACCTGTTTGATACCTTGTGCTACAGAGCGTAGCAACATTTAGCAGCTGCTGTAAACATCGCGGTTGAGGTCTTTGAAACAAATCGAATCGCTCTGAAAACTCAGTATTTCCCATGGTTAACATTGCATTAGAAACAGTAGGTTTGCATTATTCAAGATTCCCCACTGCATTTTGGTTCTCATACATGTTTATTTAGAAGGAAGGAAAGTGTGCTACTTTCTGCACCCATGTGTGACCAAAGTGCTTTAGCACTTGAACAGAATGTAAGAGTCTCCTAGCAATGCATCCTTAAATGCTCAAAGCTGATTCAGGTTAAAAGCATTAGAGGAAGGAGAAAAAAACCCAAACAAACCCCACCTAATGTGTGTACATGAAAACGCTGACTTCCAGCGCATTCAAGACTTAAAAACATGGAACCAATTTTCTCCAAAACTTGGAACTCCCCAGTGAGGGCTATAAACAAGCTAATTTGACATTGCTAGTTCCAGACAGCTTAGACTTACGAGTGTGCACATATTTTATTCTGAAGTTATGGGAAAAACATATTTTCCCCATGCTTGCATAAATCAAAAACAGCTGAACCAATTCTGCTTAAATTAGAAAGAGAGAGAGAGGAAGGAAGGAGGGGTGAGGAAGTAAGAGAGAAAGGGAGAGGAAAGAAGTGAAAGGCTAAATACAAAAACTTCAGCTTATGCAGGGGCTGAAGAAAGAAATCCCTAACAATCAGGAAACATTCAGGGTGTGCTCAACATTATCAGTGAAATAATGCACTAATTTATACTATTTTAAGATTAAAATATCAGAAAATAATTGAAGATTTTCACATTACTTGAATAGTGCCTATTGTGCTATGCTAAATTCTCACCTCTTTCATTTAGTCATTTCCTCTTCATTTGCCTCACTTCCTCTCCGTTCTACTGAACCTCCCTACTTCTTCTCCTTCCCTCCCTGCCATTCATACCTCTATGTATTCCTGGGACACAGATACACAAGTTGTCTCTCCCTCTGCCACTCAAGGCAGATACAGCCTCATCTATCCCCACCACAGGAATAGTCTCTGGCAGATTTTGCAGGTGCTATTTGGGATACTCAGAGACTGCCAAGGACTTCACCACTGCTCAGGATTTGCAGCACTTCTTCCAGTACTTAACCCTAGTCTTCATTTCTGTGCTTTTTGGACGGAGGAGCTGTAAATGTTGGAGCACTGGAGAGAGTGTTATGATACAGGACAGGGACAGAGAGGGGAGTAGGGAAAAGCATGTTGTGTATGGGAGAAATGATGAGGATCCTATGTAGGTGAGCCCAAACAGGGCTGGGTACAGGGCATTGCTCAGGCACCTGTGGGCACTCACCAAATCTCACCTAGGGCGTCCCTTGCTCTCCACTCTGCTGCCAAGACTTATCCCTATGACCTTGCTGAGCCCTTCCTACCTCCCCTTTCCACTTCTGTTCCCTTGCAGCACCACAGCACCCAGTTCACAGTCCCACAGAGCAGGCAACTGAATGGCACTGCTTATATACCCCTGTGTGTTAAATCCTGTTTACCTTTCTGCTTTTGATGAAGGTTGTTTAAGATTTTCTGTCTCTTACTAAAACCTGGAGGTGCTTTCTTTACTCTAATTTTAAACAAAAGATTCAATTAGTGCCTTAACTCCAATGCTAGCTGGAAAGCAACAGCAGAGAGACGTTGAATTTCCCAGAGGGATGTGTCTGCTGCCCAGTGCAGTATCCGCGCCACCCAAACCACCCACTCTTGCCTTCAGTGATTTGGAACATGAGAGAAAAAAATCCTGTCAGGATTTTTAATTTTCCTTCCCTTCTTTTTAATGTTCTGTTCCCAGTCTCACCTCAGGTTCACCCGTCATGAAAGCCTTCTATCCCTCAGCTCACCCATCACCTCCTTCCCCCATCAGAGCCATTGCAAACCCCAAAGCAGTAAAAGCTGAGGATTCAGAGAAATGCAGAACTCAGTAAGAACTCAAAGTTTAAACATTATCAAGCCACTGCCCTACCCCAGCACTGCCACCAACAACAGGCATTATAGCCAATTTCAAGTTTTTGAGATGTTCCTTGTGTTGCTGTGCCCTCTTAACCCATAGTATTGCTTTCCCATAAAAGTCTGCAGTGATGCTTCAAAATCTGCCTCCTAAACTTCCCTGAGCCCTGTCCCAACTCCTTGAGGGCTGTGGGGATGCCACTTGCTGTGGTCCCACTGCAACACCACAGCAGCTCTTGCTCTCTACAGCCACATGCACAGGAACAGCCTCTGGCATGTCAGCCCAATGGTTATGGTCATTTACAGTTGATGTCTACAGCATCTGTTTAGCTAGTTTGTTTATAAATAAATTTGGAATATCCACATTGCAATAATCCACACAGATTTTAAGGAATTTAATACACAAAATGCAAATCAGAGAGTAAATGAAAAATTAAGTGACCGTGAGAATCAGTTTTTACCGTGCAGAGCCAGTTTCAAAATAAAAATGAGAATCATAATCCTACTTTACATATAATTTTCTGCAAGCGTGTGTAATTTACAACTTACACAAAGCAACAGGAAGATTAAAGACATCTTTTGAATTAAAACTAAAGCGCTGTGTAGACTCCCTGCAGTAACAGTTTATTACACCCTATGCAGCTCTGAGGAAGCAAAAGAGTGTTTGTCCAGAGAGCCGAGGGTGGCATTTCCAATATATTTTCTTGGAGGAGGCACAAGCAGCAGGTATAAACCCTTCCAAGTGCATCCCGCTTCAACTCTGGATGTCTTCCAGGCGGCGCTTGGGGAGGAGCATCGCGTCCCTCTGAGAGCTGCCGGGAGCTGCAGCCAATTCCTGCCCGCCAGGGCAGAGAGCCTGCATCGGGCCGGCAATTCCCCATCCCGGGACCTCACCCGGCGGAGGGGAGCTGGCAGCATCCTTTGGAGAGGTCGTGCTTTCTCTGCTTTTTTACCTACCTCACCTTGGAAAAACTCTCACGCCGAGGAGGGAGGCCCGCGTTGCGTTGCGGGACGGAAGTGCCCCATCCCAGCCAAGGACCTCCCCCTGCCCCGAATAGTCTTGGGAACACCCTAAAACAACGAGTCTGAAGAGGGCTCTTCTCCAGTATCCCACTCGCAATTCCCACATGTACTGCCGTGCGCTTACAGAGATTCCAAGAGGAAAGCCACTGAAAGAGACACATTTGAAAAATTCCCAATCTGTTAATGTTTCTGAAGAAAGTATGACTATATGAAGTCATTTAGGAGAGAACAGACTTCTGTTGGGGCTTGTCTAATTTCTCTCGGATAATGTTTTTTTTCTTTTCGTAAGCATGTGTGTGGAACAAAACCATAAAAATACAGTGCCCTCAAGATGGAAAACTCCTCTTACTTATGAGCGTAGAGGATGCTCCAGTTCTTTCCCCACCGATTACTTCAAAAAGCTACTAGATTGAACCAGAGTCCAAATCTGGACATAAACCACACACACATTTATTTTTAGAGCATTGTGACTACT
Source organism: Chiroxiphia lanceolata (assembly GCF_009829145.1). NCBI lineage: Eukaryota > Metazoa > Chordata > Aves > Passeriformes > Pipridae > Chiroxiphia > Chiroxiphia lanceolata. Next base: position 32,347,753 of record NC_045643.1, on the reverse strand, counting down.
CATCATAAAAGAAAACAAAGCATTAAATACTAGTTAAGAATATAAATCCATACAGTGAACACAGAGGGTCCAACATATACCTCACAGATCTCCAGCGATCCAAGCAAAGTTTTTCCAGGAGGCAGAGTCTTTATTCCACTGAAAAACTCGGTTCCCACTCCCGGTAGCCCTTTTATCTCAACCACAACTTAATGAGTCCTCATAAAAATGCATGGGTCTGCACGAGTATGTAAAAACTTGTTTCCAGCCTAATTCCTTCTCTTGGTGAATTGCTCCAAGTCTTCCTGCAAGTCCCTTTGTGATGACACAGCAAAAATTGCTTCTGCTATACCTTCACGGGCTGCTGCCTGTGCTCGCACAGGCCCACACATGGTCCACACTGGGGGAAAGTGTGCAGTCCTGCAAGGGGCTCCAAAGCTGCCAGGTTTTGTGGCAACTGTAAAGCTCTCTGCAGGAGCAAAGCATTGGAAATAAGAAGTCTTCCCACTGCACTTGCAGGACACAGGAAGCACAGCACTGGTACAGGAGCACTGGGGTACATACCCTCAGGAGCATATCTTTTTCTCTGCCCTTATTTTGCACTGGCTTCTCGCAGCAGCAGGTTTATAAGCCACGTAAAGTTGATTGCTGTTATTTCTCTGGGCTCAGAGTCCTTAAACTATACTTTAAACCTGCTGTCAATGTTTTCACTGTATTGCTATTCCATAAGTCATTAATCACTGGGTATGACAGTCTGTTCAATGGAATGAAATGCTCGCAGACAGTTCTCCTTGTGCAGCTTTACAGCTCTGGATTTCCATGCGGGGTGGTGGTACCTGTGCAGCTCACAGCTGTAGTGAGCCTGAGGCAGGGTCGCTCGATTCCAGCTCCCCTCAGGCAGGACAGGGCATGGCCTGGATGGTTGCAGATCCTACTGCTCAGCCCCTGTTCCAACCAACAGAGATGGTGTTTCCCTGCCTCCCCTAGCAGCTCACGTGCTGTGTGAACACAGCACAAAAATACACTCATTAGGATGCTTTCTGTGGGGGAGTTGTTCTGGGAGCGGAAACCAAACAATTTCCCAGCAGTTCAGTGCTAGCGCACATCATAGTCCAGTAAAAAAGTTTTACTGGACACAGCAATTTAAAAACACTGCTTGGATACAGAGAGTGGAGGCACTGTTGCTTAGCCCTTTATTTCCTTGGGCTGGCAAAAAACCACATCATCCTTCTCATCAAAAACTGGGGATGAGGAGGAGAGAGGGAAGGAAACCTAATAAATACATTGAGACAGGATGTTCAGAGGTTGAGTCTTCAGTGCCCATTATTTATTACATTTTTTTGCCAGTCTGAGTACTGGAAGACAATCTGTAGCTCAGGCAGAACACTTGAAAATATACCTATTCTATACCATATACCTACTCTATTTTCCCCTGTCCCTTGCAGATTTACTCTCTTCCTTAGGAAGCATATCTTAAAAGACAGGCACAGTCCTTAATTCAGACACAGTGCAATTGTAACAGCTCTTTAGTATTCATAATTAATTTTTAGGAAAAAAAATCATTCTGTTATAGATGTACACAGAAGAGTAAAACCTGTAATATGAATGAGGACACAGCACATTAAAAATGTAAATTAAGAATTAAATAGCAAAACAATGGAGTACTGCCAATATTTTTATAACCATACAAATTGCTCATCAGTATCCACTGTCATGTTGGCAGATTTGTTCAACAGGGAGTATAAAGCCGGAGACAAGATGATAGACTATCCTTTCTAAAGGATGTACTCTCAGTGCTGTCCTGCCTGTTATGCATTCTTGTGCTTTAAAATAGAGAGGTGAATGCACTTGGAGCGCGAGTGATTTGTTACCAAAAGGAGGGGTTTTTTCCCTAGGCTGTGAAAAATTGGACTCTCTTACTTTACACACATTCATCTGTAAGTTTTTGTGATCAGAAAAGCAACACTCCCTGTTATGAAGCCTCCCAAAAAGCAGTGTTGTCAAAACACTACTATGGCTCCAAGTCCCTTTTATTTCAAACCATGTGGAGTGTAGTGAACACAGTATTTTTATGCCACCACCACCATACAAAGCACACCAGAAGATCAGAGTTCACTAGTAAGATCTTTTCCTGTTTCCAGGTCTCCTCAAGAAATAAATTGATGCACAGGATTTTGATACTTTGAGTGAAACACCAGTTTGTACTGAGACTGCAAGTGGAATGTGAGCCCCATATGTCCTCCTCGGGAGGAAGGCCAGCCCTCCTCCCCTGATCACACTGATACAGGCTGAGACTGCAGTCACATGTGGGGTGAGCCTGGGAAAATTCCATTTGGCTCTTTCAAGGAAACCAAGGACAGAAAAGGCAGCATTTACATCTAGAGATTCCTACTTATAAAGCAGAAATTGACTTATCACCCTGAAATAATTCTCCCCACATCACCCATGTAACAGAAAACCCAGTCTCTTGGAGAGCAGAAAGTTGGAGATTTTAGCTGTTTAACTGGAGCCTTCACATCACCCGACTGCACACACATGCCCTTTTCCCTTTACATAGTAATGAACAGCAGAAAACTATTTTATGACCCAACCACTTCCTCATCATCACAACTTTTTCACAAGTGTCACAGTGTCAGCAGTCAAGGCCCTGTGTTTCCTTGCCATGTAGGTAATACATCCTGATTACGCTGTAATAAGGCGCTTTGTTTTAATAAATCAAAATGTGAACTACAGTGTATATCCAAGTGCTCAGTATGGATTCAGTGTTTTAGTACTTATTTTCACCAAATCACTCAGCAAGTCATGTGTTCCCAATCACAGCAATGGCCATATGAGGTAAAAAATGGGATGGATCCTGTTACTCCTGGAATCCCTCCATCCCTCCATCTATATCCCTTCTAAGTGTAGTTCTGTTTTGCTGGAGAGATCTTTGATCAAACATCCAGAGGACTACTGCTTTCACCATTCACCAGTGTCACAGCTCCTACCCTTTCCCTAACAGAACTTACAGAGAAATATTAATGACAAAGTTGGGAGCCAGTGCAAGGAAAGACAGGGTTGCTAGTGAGGAATGAGGCAGAGCAGATCATCTCCTTGCTCTTGCAATGTCAAAAGCCATGCTGGCAGGCAAAGACAGGGTCTCTTAAGAGTCTCACCCCATGCCACAAAGCCAACAATCCTACATCAAAGAGCTTTGATTTTCGTAAGAGTGATAAGGATGGGGGAAGGCCACTTCAGCCACACTTACTTTTTGAGAGATGCAAGTTACAGAGAAAGATGTGGCTTGTTACTTGCCATGGATTTAATTTCATGGCTAAAATCAACTTGACACACAGGCGTAGCACCATGTGACAAAACCAGGAGGGGCACTGCAAGCCAGTGTCACACTGTGGGGGTTACCTGACCTGGAGGCTGGTGTGCTGTGGAGCTGCTGCATCCATCCCACTGGGCCAGCACTGTCTCTGCTACAGCCAGCCAGGCAGGATGTCCTGCCAGGATTTCAGAAAGGAGATTCAGTGACAAAGCAGCTGTGTGAGAAGGACAGAGTGCAGAGGCCTCACCCTGCCATGAGGGATGTCACTCTCTGATAGCAGATGTGACCGCCTGTCCCTCTCTGGGATCCCTCATGGTCCTGCCCCTCTCAGCACCTCTGGGACACCCAGTCAGAAGAGGTTTGAATCCAACCAGCACATCTTGACTGATCAGTAAAAAGGAAAAAAATGGTCATTCATAATGTGCAACTGCTAAACAATTCTTTGAGATATACGCTGATGACATTTTAAACCCCAATGCAAACACTACAAAATTCATGATACTCACTATATCAAAGCATGCTGGAAAATGGATGTGTTTCTTTTCTCTGGGAACTTGAATTTCTATATTATTAAAACAGTTTGGGAGGTGGAAGGAGGACCCTGATAGATTTAATGTTTATACTTTTGTCCTAGTACACTGCCAGTAAGATAAAATATTTAGTGGCTTCATATTCCCTAACCATATTTTTGACAATATGCTTCATGCTCTATTTGCCACAAAAGTTGTGACACTGCAGTCAGTCTTCAAAGAATAAAGTATGCATTTGTCATGGCAGAAGATCAAAAAAATCTCATTTTTTATTACCCTGCCATTGGTTAAGTCAAGCTCTGATAATTAGGATATTGGATATTTATGAGGAGCTATTCTGCCTTTATTACTGCTTTAGGTGCCTGTTGACAGATGCAGCAAGAAAATTTACACTGATGTGTGAATTTGCCAGTATTTCAGTAATAATATCCAAGTCTAAGTCTATTAGAAAAAAGGTCCATATCTCACTCTTGGAGTATATATTTTCAATTAATTCTGGTTTTGTAGCATTTCCTCTGGCATGCTGTCATTTAGAGTTTCTATCATTTATTTGTACTCTGATCGAATAGTAGCTCAAATTAAAGTCCAGAGGGTAACTGGATAAAAGCAGGTTATTAGATTAGAAAGGCAGAATGAACCACTACAATCTCCTAGTCTGACCTGCTCAGTAAACACAGACTGTAGAACTCTCCCCCTGAATTGATCCCTGCTGCCATTGCAGCATGGAGAAAGGAGGGGAGGGCAACTCCTCCCCTGCACCAAACCAGAGCACAGAGACTTGGTGACAGAGAGCAAGTTACCAGAACCTGGGCAGGTGAAGGGGGAAAGTGCAACTTAGTACCTTTTCTGTATGCACCTGCTCAGTAGGTTTTTTTCCACTTCTGAAAGTTCACATAAAAATTTGTCTGCTTACAAATATTTACTTCCATGTAGAGGATGCAGGCTGCCATACATCTCCCACCGTGCTCTCTCAAGCTGTCCCTCCTCTCCTTGCAACTGCAAACAATATTTTTTTTCTTTATCCCAAAGAAATGTTCAGTCTTACTATTGATGCGGTGTGATAAAAGCGCACTGATCCATTCCCAGTTAATCTATGTCTATTCTACCAGTAAATGGTTCAATACTTCCTCTAATGATCTGTACATTTCAGATTTTCTTATGCCTGAAAAAGCTCCAGCAGAAGTTTATGGTAGCAGAACCATAAAATCAAGCATGGAGCAATATATAATTGCAGTAGACTATATGCCTGAGACTACCAATTTAAGCAGAACCGAGTAAAACCTTAATGCCTTCAATTACAGACACTTGAAATGTCCTGCCTGTCTCGAGCATTTCCAGGGAGGAACAAGACAGAAGGAAAGCTTTATCATTACAGCCTTGGCATTTACTCACATCAACATCATACACCTTTCCTGCTCATTGCCAACAACAGTTCAGTGACTTCTGGAAGTGCTATACCCCCAGAGACAGAAGGGAAATTTTACCCTCACAGCTGAAATTACTCAAGGCCCCCGTACCACTCAAAAGGAGCCCAGGGAGATAAAGAGCAAAAAGCAGCTTACCCTTCTGCTGAGCCCTCAGCAACCCTCTGGAGGTTTTCTTAGTGCTGAGGAGGAAAGGGTGCCACAAAAGGAAGGTGAAGAACAGCAGTGCTGATTTCTAAAGTGGGAAGTTCAGGATAATTTATTCTAGCAGCAGCCTCTCTCGCCAGTTCTCCCCTTCACCATCTCACCATTAATCCACAAGGTCTTCCTTACTCAACATGACAGAGGGAAAAGAAAGTTTTAAATCACATGCCCTTCGCGCGGCAAGGCAAATGAGGGCTAACCATTCTAAATAACCCTGTTTTATTAATAGGATATTTACAGCACTTAATGATGCTTTGGCATTTTGCTATTAGGGTCAACATATTTTTTCACAGGAAGACTTTTAAATTAAGCCACATTTTTTGTTTTGCTCTGGCTTCCACCTGAAGCACTCCTCTGGGTCAGAGATATTTACAACATGGATGGTTAGAAAAGAGCTTGAAAGGAATAGGTAGGTGAAGAATAACACTGCTTCTAACCTGACCTTTAATAGGTTTTCAGAGGGCTTTAATACATTTTTCCAAGTTTGGTAGTGACTACACTCCTTTGGCCTCACTGATGTGGTGCTCTATCAACTGAGGCAGGTGTGAAGGGGAACATATACATAGGGAGAGCAAAGAGCACTGTTTAACCTGATCACACAACTTACACAGCTTTCCACAGCTTTTGAACTCTTTTAAGTCCACACAGATCCTCCAAGCAAGAGAAAGAACAGAGAATGTAGGAAATGAAGACTTGCCAGGAAAAAGTTCCAGTTTAAATAATTTTATTTATTCATAACAGCCAGACCTACCATGGCATGCAAAGGACAGTGCAAGGGCTCTGCTATTGCTGCTCCTCTGTAACACATTTATTTTGCATGAATTTGCTTGATCTCAAAAGTTATCATAGTAAGAAAACAGAATTTGCTCTTGTGCTGTCTCTTCTCCTTCCATTGACAGGAATAAGTCAGGCAGGGCAGAAGCTGTGGCTAATGTTAAAATGCGTAGTTATACTCAGGTAAGCTCTTAACCAAGAAAACATCACCAAATTAGTGACAAAAAGCACATTTCATGTGGGAGTTGTTAGAACTCAATACTAGTGCAGCAAATGCATTTCAGAGATCAATAATGAACAAATAACGGGAACACAAAGCAAAGCATTGCCACTATAACTCCACTTGCTTCTTCAAGGCTGAAGCATCCATTAACCACGGGGCATCAGGAAGATGCCTGGTAACTTTTTGGTGAGTTACTGCTTTCTGAGGTCCATGATATTATACATTAGGTGCCCAAATTAAAGGAGGAATGGAATGAGATTAAAGCTATTAAGCTTCAAAGACACAGGGAAGTCTACCCGCAAATCTAGAGGAAGAGCAGAAGAAATTGAAAAGAATAGACTACAAGTTATGTTCTCTGAGTTTCTCACTTGTAGAAGTACTTGTGGAAGATAAGGTTGTACAGGCTTCTTCTACTTGGCAGACAGAATTTTTCCCCTAGAAGGAGAAAAGCCAATAAAAGATGTGTTTTTAAATAAAGTAATTGATTAAGGTCAGCTTTTCTTTTACATCTCATTAGACCAAAAACCACATCTGAAAGAGGTTTGACAGCACTTGGATCTCACTAACCCATTGATTTGCTGCATGTTAAAGAGAAGTTCAATTTAACAAAATAGACAAGTTTGAAGCTCTGCAGACATGAACAACAGGGAGCAGAACACCAGGTGCCAGAACACCAGCTATGGGCGACTAGTCCATGGGGATCACATCACTGTGCACACAGCATACATGAGACCTGGAAAGCCCCAGGAGCATCAGGCTTCACTGAGCCAAAGCAGGCACAGCCCATAGCGCTTTTTTAGCTGCTTTTGTGCAGACAAAGATATACACGGCACTAACAGCTAGAGATTAGCATAATTTCTCAGTATTTCAAGATTCCAGTCTTATGGCTCCCAGACACAGCTTCCAGAGGGAAACTCACCCTGCAGCCATGAGCTATGCCAGAAGCTGTGGACTGTGATCAAATTCCCAGTATTCAGGCATGGAGCAGTAATTCTTCTTATTCAGTGATTACACCACTTTTTGTTGTAAAATCCCAACTTCTACTTAGACAGCACATTCTGGTCAGTTTGTGCCCAGCCTGAGCCCACCCGATAGGAGCATTAAGCATGCTGTAACCCCCAAATAGCTTGTGCTTGGAAAAGGGGTGAGCCAGCAGCTGCCTCCTGAAGGCCCCCAGTCTCTGCAGAGTTGTGACAGTGATGCACTGAGGGCTTCTGCCACCACAGCCAGCAGTGTCTCCAAGGCAAGCTAAACATCCACCTGTTCCCCTAACAGGCAATTTGAAATCTACCCTGCAAGGCACAGGGCAAAAACTGCTTAATTCTGCAAAGAGACTCGATCATTACAGCTCAGGCCTGAGAGGTGCCAATACTGAGGCTGATGCTGAGAGCAGCCATAAGCTTCTGCACCACAGCAGTCAGTCTGACTGCTGCTGAAGGCATGAGAGGGAGAAGCAGGCAGTTTGAGTCCCAGTGCAGGCTTTGCCTGGGATAATGTCAGCATTTGTGTTTAACCCCTTTCTGACCTCTGTGTAAAATGAAGGTGCCTGGAAGCAAAGCAGAAATAGTAATGAAACAGTTCATTGCTCAGTTCACAGTAAGCAAGGACATCAGAAACTTTCATTATAGAAACCAGCAGCAACAGTAAGATCAGTCTATCTGATGTTTGAATTAGAGGTTAAGGGCGGAGGAAAAGGAGAATCTCGTTGTTTGTGATAAAACTCATCCCTCTCTCTGGATACTGCTAAGCCATCCCTGGCAGGGATGGACTTTTATCTCTGGCTCAGACTTCTGAAGAACAAATCTTTTTGCATTTTGAATGCACCAGATGGTATGCCTTTACAAAACTGGCCTCCAGGGAAGATACCTCTAAAATCCCTTTCTGCAAGGACTTCACTCCCTCTCCCCACCCCTCCCCCCCCCCCAAATTACTCAGTTCAGGCTCTGCGTAATGCGGGACAGAAGCATATGCCTTTCCTTTGGCAATTGCATTGTGTTATGCTATTAAGAAATATGCCCAATCTACCTTCTTTTCAGTTCAGTGTATTGTACTTCTCCTAGATGGATGTATACCTCAGACCAAATAGTTCTGCACGGCCTAGACTGGGGTAATTGGATTACATCTATGTGAAACCAAAAGTGCTAGACGTTCTCAGGGGTGATTTTCTTTTTCAGACTGCCATTAGAGTCCCAAGGAAACCAAGTACAAAAGCCTAAACTAATCTCACATTAAACGGGATTTTTTTTTTTTTGGTCACGTTGCGTAGGGTAACTTTTAATAGGAGTTGCATAGATGAAAGGAAAAAAATCCCCAAACTCCTTACCTCAAGGGAAGAACTTCAAAACGTCAGAAATGAGGAAATCAACATTAATGCCTACACATGTGCTCAAGCTCACCCTGCTGTGCCCATGGGTGCTGGTAGCCGGTAATTCACACAGTGGCAAAAGCCTGGATAATTGACTCTGCTGTAGCAAACAAAACACACTTCCAAAGGAGTCAGAAATCATTATCCTTACAGCGCACAAGTGTCTGAGGAACAGGGAGAGTGTACAGCTTGAAGGTCATTCAGAGCAGCCACAGAGGAGCTGGGATCAGAGCCTGAGTCTCAGACCCCACAGCAAAGGGGCAAATGATTTATGGCTGGCGGGTGCTGGGAAGATAACCTGGCAAGTTACTGGCAAACTTGCTGTTCTAACTTTGCTGTGACAGTGGAAGAGGAAAAAGTCCTCAACCTTGAACATAATAAAGGAAGACACTTGTGACACGTTTTTAGTGAGATGTTTTGAACGGCTGATGTGAAAGGCCGAAGGATGCATTTAAATGTGCCTGCAAGGAAACACAGGGCACAATCAGAACTGCCCATCGAGAAAGTGCACCAATCACTTCTCATTCCCAGTGGAGGAGTATTCTCACAGTGCCTGGATCTGCACCCTGTGGCTGGCCCGGGACCAAGGTGATTTCTTCAAACTCTATGATTTCCAAATTGTAAATAACCATTTTGTGCTGTGACAGGATTTTGTTAGTATTCCCAAAGAGAAAAGATATTCTTGCTTGAAAATACAATTCAGAAAACCCTTCAAGACTACTCTGAAGCAGAGGGGAGAGCATTCTTTCACAAACATGAGGGATATTAACTATTTTCCATTATCTTACTAATTGTCTCATAACATCCCAGCAGCATTTATTTTTCTTAGTGCAATGCAACCGAATTACATCTGAATGGGGAGTAATTAAACTAGTTAGCTCTTTTTATTTTGTCTCCCTTGCAGACACAGACCTAATTTGGGTTCATCTTGAACACTATTGCCAGAGTGTGCACTGTACTTAGAGCTGAACAACAGAGGACATGGAGTACTTGTTTAACCTGCAGGGCAATTTCAGAAAAGAAACACAGAATAATCCCAGTAAAATGGAATCAGAAAGGTTTCTCTGACTAGGTTGGTACCTTTCTCTTCAGAGCACAAGACCTTCACCAGGGAAACTACATTGTGTCTCAGAAATTAGCTAATTTGCAGGTTTTTTGCTTGTGCTCGTAACTTGGACTAGAAACAATGGCGGAGGATGCAAAGGCAGAGAGTGACTGGGAAAGGTGAATGAACCCAGAAACAGATTCAGAGATCTCACAGAAATCTCACATGCAGCAGGCTTATAGCTGTGGGCAGTTCCAACTCAATACTGCCAAACCACACTGTGTAGGTCCCTCCCTGGCTTTGTTCCTGCCCATACATTAAGCTTTGGGTTCAAGTGGACAAATAAGTGTCAGTTTGAACACCAGGTCTTACAGATCACTGCAGAGGAAGGTCACACTGTTTGGGTCCTGACTCTGGGAAAGCCCCATATGATGGGAACAGCTGTTTCCCTCTGTCTCACGTCTCACACAGAGGCACTTTTTGGGTGGCTCCCCAACCGCCCATGGGACAAGTCAACACTCAGTAACTGGGGTGTGCTGGCTGAGCTGTCCCACATAATGAGTTTTCCTGCTGTGGCTGGGACCTGTCACCTCCCCAGGCCACCTGTAATAGGGCACTCCCACCTCGCCCAGCACTCTCACAGACTTTTCCTTGGGAAGAAGGAACATCTTTCAACTTGGAATTGTTTTTCCTCTTGACATCACACAGTTTATCTTTCAGTCAGTCGTTGATGTCATTTTCATGTTTGGAAGGAAATTAGTCAGAGTTCAAGGATAACAGCAGTGGTTTCTGGAACCACTGAAGGTGTTGGCCTCTAGACTTGTACATGTGAGAAGTGATATTATTGTGTATTAGTGGGAGTTAGGAGGTATCACCACAGATGTGATACAACCTGGAGAGCCCCAAAACTAGGCTGTGCCCTCAGTTCTTCCTTCTCCCTGCTGCAGATGGGTTTGCTATTTATGGGGACATATCAACTGTTGATTTTGTAGATGAGAAGATACCTTTTGGCTTTATCTTCTTGCTATACTTAAGGCTTCATATTCCCAAATGCTGCACTAAAGAGACCAAGAATTTTAATTTTAATCTCTGTGACCAAAGGAAAAAAAAATTAAAAACCAAAATTGTTCTTATAAATATCTCCTGTTTCATGAGGAAAAAAACCTGAGTGCCAGTTCTGAAAAAAATTAGTGACCTCCCCCTCCACCGCCCATCCCCTATTCCTTTCTTTCATGCTCCTTCCTTATAACTGCATTGTCACCCCACACTCAGCCCCATTTCAGTTAATAATAGGGAATGGAGAAACATGGGAGGGAGGACAGGATGAGAACTAAACCACCAAAGAAATGAAAGAAGTTACTCTTTTCATCAGCAGATTTTCTAACAAAACCACACAGCGATTCTTCTCTTTGTTAGGTTTTAAAGACAGGCCTAGAGCTCAAACAAACCCTAGCTTCAAATGGGAATCAAGAAGGGATGTTTTTTCATCAACCTGTTAAAATTCATTCCAGAATAAGCTTCTAAGAGAGGCTGGACAAGTCACGTATAAATGGGAAGAAGGAAAAATCTAGCGCTAGAAGTCATAGAAAGAAGCTTGTTCAACTGTGCATATCTTATTAAAAACCAGGATGTAGAAAATAACTAGCCCAGCAAATTACTTTTGGTTTAAATGTTGTGTTTCTAAATTTGCTCCAAACTGAAAAACCCCTGATAATTTAAGACATTCTTCTTCAAACTGAGCAACCAAATAAACTCAGTCTTACACGGTGAGGATATATAACTTGGTAGTTATCATTAGGATAAGAAAATGTAAGAAATATGGCAATATGACAGTGGATGTATCATTGACAAATTTACCTATAGATCTGTATTATGACAAGCATAAAAATCTATCTACACTACAATACAGCTCTTCATAATAGGTTTTGATAGTTGAATATGTGGAAGCTGTCATGAATACAAATGGAGGGAAACCCACTTTCCAGCTATTCTGCAACACAAATCTTTTTGTGTGTCACTGAAATAATTTCTGCCGCTTTTGAAGAGAAAAGAAAAAGATGCTAGGAAGGTACTTCTTCTTCCAGCCGCACCATTTGAAGTTCTTGTCCAATTTTTCTGTAGCAAAACCACAGAGAACCTGAGGGCATAGTCCCTGAGTGTAAGAGTTACAAATTTAGCAAAGTTATTGCTAGTAAACATGTTTATTTCAAAAGGTGTAAAGAATGAAACTTGTTAAATAAAACCATAGTGATGGTGCTATTGAGACAGAACAACTGAAAAAAGGGGCTGGAAAAATGAAATTAAATCCTATTTACTTTTGATTTGGAGGAAGAAGGAGGGAAGGAAGGAAAGAGTTTGCTACTACTAAGCGCTGAGAAAATTGGTATTTGCTCTGTTACTGCAAAGGGGTAAAACTAGCTATTGTTTTAGGCCTTAATACAACCAAGTTAAATAATAAATAACCCTGGCCATACTGTAAGCAAAATACATGCATACATTTTGGTGTGTGCTGCTGAAGCATGGAAAAAGTGTTTTAAACAGAAAAGCCTTCACTGATTCTCCTAAAGAGAAAGAGGCAGCTGGACAGTAGGATAAAAATTTGAAGTTGTAAAAGCCTTAGCTAAACTCAGAATCGTGACTTATGGAAGGAATAAAATCTTTACTATGCTGTGGATGGGCAATTTCCCATAGAAAAAATCTTCTCCTGTCCAGTACTTTCTGTTATCAATACTTACTCTGTTTCAGATAATCTTCATCTGTAACAGTTAACAAGTAAAATGGCTTTATGAAGCTGGCACCTCTTTCTCTAACCAAAGAATTAAAACGTCCTCTTAGGCTTAGCTCCAAAACAAGAGAGCTGACAATTTTAGCTTTTCTTCCATCAGACTATGCACATACCTCTGGTCAACTGACTTGGTGCTGTTTTCAGGTGACTGTCCTGCCCACTTGAGGAAGACCACAAGAGCCATAAAAAAAACTATTATGGCTAGGATGTAAGACAGAGCCATAGATTTTATGCACATAATACCTTCCTGCCATATAGGATTTTATAAGCTACAAGGAGAATGTTGTCTTTGAAGCATAAAGTGGTGGACACTTTGCAATCACTTCTGGTCTTATGAGCATTCAAGGGGAAAACACCCTCTGTCAAATTGAGTTGGTTGTCAATTGGCTGAAGAGAAGCTCAAAATGACCCAACAATGTGCTCTTGCAGCCCAAAAAGCCAAATGCACACTGTGCTGCATCAAAAGAAACATGACCAGCAGGCCGAGGGAGGTGATTCTGCCCCTCTGCTCTGCCCTCATGAGACCCAACCTGGAGCACTGCATCCTCTGAAGCCCCAGCATAAGAAAGACTTGGACTTGTTGTAATGATTCCAGAGGAATGCCACAAAGAAAACCTGGTCTAGTGGAAGGTGTCCCTACCCACAGCAGGGACTTGGAAAGAAATTGTCTTTAAGGTCCATTCCAACTGAAAACATTCCATGATCCTATGAAATCACAGCCTATATAATCTTATTCTCCACAAATAAACTACCCAATTAAAGGCAGTGAAGAGAAGCTTCAAAGCAATTTCCTGTCTTATCTGCAGGTACATACACACTGCTGTTCAGTCAGCTGAAGACAAAGAGATTGAAGGTAGGGCAAAAAGGAAGATCAGTCTCCAAAAACTGTTTAATTACTCATTTTTGGACTCAAATCAAGTGCCAGTAGTAAGCTGTATGCATTTATCCAATTTAGAGATCCCACATGTTTGTTCATAGCTGATTGACCTAGAACTGGTATATTGAAGGGAGATGTAGAGAAAGAAGAGGAAAGATAGGGGAGGTTTCAGCTTAAATTTTTCACATCTCGATATCATGGGCTTAGAAAACCTGTGCTATTAGCATCAGATGATGGTCTTTTCAAAAGTCCAAAATATTTGGTTGTGCAGCAAGCATTAAAGTGACACTCACATCACTCACAGAAATGGCTGTTCCTGTGGAGTGATGTGTGCCTGAATTAAACCAGACAGTTTCACTGCTCCCTTAATTTTTTCACACTCCAAATATTTCTATTGCACATGAAACTGCATATCAGAAATTATCCTAGTGGGTCCCTTCCAACTCAGGATATTCTATGATTCTATGATTCCATAAGCCTACACCCTATGTGATACCATCCTAAACACATAAAGCCCAGTTGTTTAATGCACCAGGGTGCCTGAATGTGCAGGATTTTGAACAAACAAAGCTGCAGGCTGTCCCTTTGTTACTCCAAGACACAATCAGACAAAACAGACTCACCCAGGAGAGCTGCAGTTAGTCCATTTGGAAATGGGACTGCCCATCAATGACAAACCAGGGACACTGTAAAGCAAATAGCTGGACTATTACTGGGGCTCAAGATGGAAAAAAAACCCCTCCAACATCTCCATGCTCAAATGAAAGAGAGTTAGTGCTTAAAGCGGAAAAGTCCCTTAACTAAAAGAGATAAAAATGAAGACTGTTCAAATGCAGATCAGGGAGAGATGAGGTTTTCTAACACTGCCAAGGGAGAAATACAAACAGGCTGCATTTCTGAGCCTCAGCACAAGTCATACTAAGGAGTTTTCTTCAGAAAGCAAAGCCTTTGTCTAGTGTAATCTGCAAATACACAGAAGTTATTTTTCCTCTGAGCAGCTACAAGCTGGTGCAAATAATCCTCTTCATCTTCCAACACCAGCATCAGAGGTGGCTGACAATTAATGTCTACTAGAGGCATTTCTTGCTACTCAAATTCATCTTACTTTGACAGCTTACTGCAGCTCATTTTCATCTACTAACCCATGATGAATATCTTAAAAAATGCAACACATGTTAGAGGTCCTGGTAATGATGAACTCTGCAAAGATAAATAATTGGTTTTACAATGAAGATTCTTGCATGTGCATTTTCAGAAAATGCAAAACTGATTTATTTAAAACTTGCTACAAAGTTGTCTCAGAGCCTGTGGCTCTCAGAAGTAGCTAAGCTACTTTTCTTCTGTAAATAAACATTTCTTATCTGGTTTCAAAATATTTATTACATACACTTAATATGTAACAGGTCTGTTAATAAAAGCTAGATATCAGCTCTATATGTCAAATTTCCTTTTCACCATTCTTTCTGGTTCTATGTAGATTGTATATGTTTTAACAGAAATTATTTGTTCTTGTCTGTACAGTGCATATACAGTAAGCCCCTGGTCTCAGATTTGGCTCCAAAACACTACCATGTAATAGATAAATTACAAGATATGTCACTGAAGTACTTGCGTTTATTTGAATCAGTACTGCTTCTGCCAAGTCAGGAGGGGCTGCCCAATGTCATTGTTTTCAGAAGCTGGTGATTCTAAATAAGCAGCATCCAGCTGCTTTGAATTTTTTTTAACTTGTTATTATAGCATAATAGGTTGCTTGCAGATTTAAATTTTATTCATGGATTGTCTGCACATCTGCAGAATGTAGGAGATTTATTTTAACTTGTCTTTTTACAACTGATCTGAGGATGAAATGCAACTTTGCCATAAAGTTCACCAGCTGCAAAACTTTTTTTTCTGTCCTATAATACTCCTTATATGAGGTTTAAGTGCTTTGGCAAGGAAACTTCCAGGGCAGATTCTTTTTTATTTTCCCCCAGGTTTTAAGTGGTGTATGTTCCTCCCCAGGCACATGCACAGAACTTGCAAATACTAAGGAGAATGATGCTTGTGTTCCTGTGGGAAGGCAGACCTAATACTGAAACTCTCTGCTCTGCTGTGGTGTTCACGTCAACAATTTCATTTGTTTTGGCTAGAGGTGTCCATGATTTAGTCATTAATCCTGAAATAGAATTTTCATACTGAAATGATAGTTAATGTAAAATGGTGTTACTACATTTAAAATAATAATATTGAGTTTAAGAATCTCATTGTTTCTTTTCCTTCACATACAATTTTACATGCCCTCACAGAAGATTACCAGGCATGAGGAATTAAAGTGCTCCCAGCCCAAAGAAGACTCTGATTATACCTCAAATTATGTAAACTTAGAGAATAACTTTTAACCAGATTAAAGATATTTCTGTCCAACAGCCAGCTTATTAAAGTTTAAGAAAAGGACAACTAGGAACAAAATCTCCACACCTGCACAGCTCCTGGCAACCTCCAGCTGCAGCCAGTCCACTCACTTTTCTGCCTGTCTTTCTCAGTCCTGAGGATGGGTGTGTGGAGAGAAAAGAGAATTCAGTTTTAGGAAAAATGAACCTAGAGAGAGTAACTTAACCTACTTGGCATTACTAACAACACGGCAGGAGCTATGGCAGTCTCTACAGGCAAGTGGAGAATAAATTCTCATTAGCCTAACATAACAGGAAAGGCCAACACATACAAGTCACTTTATGATGATCTGCTGGAAGATAACTCTCAGCCAAAGCACCCTGATCCACCTGGTGTCACAATAAAGCAAAATAGCTTCACCTGTTTTAAATTTTATATGAAAAACTGTTTTGTTTTGCTGAAGCTATCAATTTCTAATTTAATTATGCTGAATATTGAATTCTACTTGTGTAAACCCAAATTGTCAATACATTATTTTGCGCCTAAGGATTTTAGGTCCTTTCCTGTAAGACAATGCATCACAGTTTATTGAATTTCTATAGCATTGCCCAATTTTTCTTCTTTGCCTATATACCAGAATTGTTTATTGTAAAATACTTATTTTAAAATGCAGATGGTGACAAAGATATGTCCCCAATGTTATTTCAAGGATAAGTTTTTAAAAAAACCCCAAACTCAAACCTTTAGTAATAAATAAGTTGCATGTTCATGGGATAGGAAGCAGAATAATTACTCAACTGCTTTAAACAAATTGTGGTACCTAATGCTAATCAGCTTTAGTAACCTCAAAAAAAGGAATTGAATGTACATTCATTTATATTCATTAACTAGACAGGTTTTCTATTTTAGAAAAGCAGAGGGGTTATCATGAGATTTTTGTTTCTATTCCTCCCATAGAACATCAGTCCTTGGATCAAAAGCGTGATGTTTCACTTTAAACAGATTTTTTCATGCCTCAGAATTTTCTCCTCAAAACCACACTGAGCAGTAATGATCAGAACCATCGATATATTAAAATAGTAGGAAAATTAAATAAAGACGATTTGAACCTTAGGGATGCTTGGCTTTCTCAGTGCTGCTTCAAGGGATAAAGAGTTTGAAAATGACGATGTAAGGGTGGCAATTATTTCTGACCTGAAATGACTTGAAAGTAGAGTTCAGCAGAGTTCAGTCAGCAAGATTTTTGTCACTGAAAGTCTGAAATGCTTCTAGCTCCTGCCGAATTCAGTGCATTGATCTCCAGTGCACACCGACAAGCAGGGCATTTGCCTCACTCTCTAGGCTTTTGGGGCTTTTGCTGAACAAGTCTTTTTCCAAAATGTGTCTGCTCAGGGTGGGAGCTGTGGCCCCCTGAGCTGAGTCTGCTTGTAGACTGAAAGAAACAAACTAAAATTCCACCCTGCTGCTGCTCAGTGTGAGCAACAAGCCTTGAGATATGACAAGTGGATTAGTGAGAATGGCTACTCCTAATTATTTGATACTCCTATATATGTATGTTTATATACACCCACATCTGTGGGTGTATTTAGATACAGACTAATTCAACGTTCCCTGGTGTCAAAAAGCCACATTTTTTGGTGTCACAAGAACTCCCAGAAAAGGAGAGGTGGGGTACCTCTCAGTTGGCTGCTTTTTTTGTGAACCACATTTTAAATCCAGTGGTGAAAGGCAGCTGACACCTGATGTAGGGCTGACACCAGGGCAAGCTGAGTGCTTGCTACCCAGTGTGCATCCCCACACCAGGACATTTAGAGATCAAATACCACAATGTGTATACACTTAAGGGAGGGTTTACTAATCAGTGACAACTAGAGAGTAAAATTTTCCTTTAATACAAGAGGAAAACTCAGGACATCTTGGCTTTTCTTGAGCAGTTCAATGCAGCTGGCCTCCTATAGCTTTCTTCTGCAGGTTAGTGGGCAGAAGTGGCAGAGAGCACACCATAAATTCACTTTCAGAGTGAGGAAAAAATCCTTGCCAATGACTACTTTGTGTTCTAAGGCAAAGAGACCCAGAAAACTAAACATCCCAGACATCCAAGAAAATTACATATTTTCCTCCTTTCTTTGTGGTTTTTAATTTGGGTTTTTTTTGGTTGGTTGCTTGGTTTGTTTGTTTTGGTTTCATTTGGGGTTTTTTTGTTGTTGTTTTTAAAGCAGTTCTTCATTAGAATGTATCAGAGCACCCTGCTTTTGATGAAGCACAGTGGCCAAAGGGTCAAGCTATCAGTTTAAACTAATATAAGGCAATTCAAGGTAAAAGTGATATATCTAAAAGATAGAAAATAAAATGCAGAGCTTTATTACCAAGAAGGTGAACCAGAAAATAGCATACAAAGATATGCAGAAAATTCAGTAGAAAGGAGAGAGGGAAATTCACCTAAGCATTGCCATGGACAGGAGTTGCAGCCACGGGCTCAGACTACGTAATGTGAAGGACTATTCCCTAAGACTGCTTGGACCAACATCAGACACCTTTAATTCTCCACTGATGCCTATTAAATTGAATTAATGCAGTGGAGTTTTCTCATGCCCCAAGAGGTCCCTGGCACAAGTGTAAGCTCCAAGAGCAGAGCATTTTCTGTCTGATTTCCATTTCCAACCAGAAATATCAGTGCTTCATAGAAGGCTTGTGAGATCCCATTGTGGCTCCTTGACACTGTCCATGGAGTGGGGGGAGGCTGCCTTTCTCCCGACATCTTAACAAATTTGGGAGCAATTCTTCACCTGGATTGTTAAAGACTAAAACCAAAACAACTATAATCAATTGTAGCATTCGAGGCCCAGGAGGAAATTTAGAAACGAGCTCTCAAGGTCATGGTTTCGGTGGAAATAGATCCTTGCTGACAAGAAGTAGGAGCTTCCCCTGAGCTGACGGCTGCATCTGCAGGATGACTACACCATGTGCATTCTCAGTGTGTTAGAGCAGCAAACAGGAACACGTTGCTGATTCGCAGCACACAGAAGGGTTAACCTTACATTCTGTGACAGAAGTTACCCCAAATAAGGTCCGTGATATCCAGTATGAAGGGAAAAGAAATCAATTCTGCTTCCCATGTGTAGGATTTCACCACTTGATTAGAGAAAGAAATGAATCTTTAAAGTATACTTACAGGAAAGGTATTTGCCATTTGCATGAGAGATGGGGATGGCTGCATCCCAAGTTAATGAAATCAAGTCTTCTATGCCTGTTTGAGGATTTCATCTATTTGAATTATGCAAATATCAAATATAGCTTCATTGTATAAAACTTCAAAATGAGAATGCCATCCATATATCCAGGGAGGCCAAAATAATATCCCCACATCCCAAACTTAACATTGTTTCATTGAAGACCAACAAGATATCATGATTTGGTCCTACAGCATTGTGTTCAAGCTCTGACAGTCAATTTAGAGGACATTCCTGCCTGTCAGCAAATAAACATTAAATCATTTTAAATTTCACCTCCATTTGATAAGGTTAAAGCAATTCCCTCTTAGAGATAGAGACTCAGAGGCAGGCTTTTGAATGCTAGTCATGGGGCACAGGGAGAGTGATGGCCACGTGGGCTGTGGAGGAGGCATCAGGGCAGGCTGGCAGAGGGGATCTGAGGCAACAAGAGGAAGAGCAGCACAGAGGAGCCATAACACTCAGGAAATGGATCCTTCACTTACAGGCAGGAATCCATATGTATACCAAGCTGTGTGGTCCCAGGTCAGCTTTCTCAAAGTTTCCTTTTGGCAAAAGGTATTTGCCCGGAAAACATTCAGCTTGCCCAAGCTTGCTGGACCCTCTTTGCAAGTTCAGCACCCTCCCAAAGGAGGATGCAGAGTGACACAGGCCACACTAAGGAGCGATAAACATAACCTTTTCCTTCCAACCCAGTGGAAACCTTGGCTTTATGGCTAGAGACCTTCCTCCACTCCCAGCACAGGAAACCACATCATGGATTTGCAGAAAGGGTCACGTTCTGTACCCCAGAAACTGAACTAGTTTGGTCCAGCTCTCTGCTTGAAAGGTTGTCCCTGAACATGTCCTTCTCACGATCAGAAATTTTCTCATTTCTGTCTGTACTCATTGATGGCCCCTATAGACCCATTAGTTCTTGTGCCAATGCCATCATTTAGATCAATGCAGAGAACATGGCAATATTTCGTAATATCAGAGCATTTGCACTGTAGGACAATGTTTCCTAAATTGTCAATATGTTCTTTATAATAGAAAAGAATACATTTAAATGTTGGCTCGGACTAGAAGACAAATAGAAAGGGGACATTTGAATTTCAAGCCGCTGTCAAAAACCTTTTTAGAATTCAGTAGACACGTATAGGAACAGGAGTAGGAAAAGGGAAGGGAATCAAGCCAATGGAAAGTTTCAATCTCCAGACATTAACTTTTAACAAGGAACTCCCAAGGCTACCTCCAAGTACACTAGGTAGGGAAAATCTTCCAACAAGGGGCACGAGAGAAGCACTGGAAGAAGAAGACGTATATGCTCACAAATCTCTCCAGGTACAGAGATTGCTCCAGCTGAGGGGTGATGGCCCTTCGTGCCCACCAGACCAGCAGAGAGCAGTTTCAGGTGAACTCTCTCATTTTGCTCTTCTGTTACTGGGGGTTTTTTTATAGCAAATATGGATTTAAAGCTCTGTAAATTCAAAATTAATCAAGGGTACTACAACTTTCAGACTCACGTCTCTAAGCTGAAGAGGAAGGTTTGTGCATGCTGGAGGGAATGCCCTTGCCCTACAGCTGTAGGCAACTGCAAATTTCTTGACATTCTTGACATAAGGCTTAACCTAAACAGGCTGGGCTCCCTGGGCAGTGTCTGAACATGCACAGCAAGACTTCCAGGTTTAATTCATTGCACAATGAGATCAGATTGATTATACCTGGACTCACTCTGCATACAGCTGTTACTGTACCCATTTTGCAAGGCTTTCAAACCAGGGTACAAACCAGACCTTCTTCTTTGGCACTTACTGCCACAGTGTGCTTACAGAGCCAGCCATATTCTTAATTTTTCTTTCTTAAAATATACAACCTCATTTTAGCTTCTGTTAAAAGTTTATCTCCCCATCCTCCAGTCATCTTAGTAGCCTTTTTCTCTGACCTCAGCATGGGTAGTTAGACATTGCATTTTTTAAAAAATTCAAGTTTAAAAAGAGATATATTTTAAACCACTAAACTTCATTAGCTAAGTTGCCCCCATAGAATTATTGTCCAAGATTCTCAAGGTATGTGTATGTCTGCTAATACCAACACATGCTTTTATACATGTTGTCAGAAGTTGATGTCATCATTACTAGCAGTAGAGTTTAGGTATTTTTGGCTTTCAAGACAAAAAGATCCCTTAAATACCATCTTTTGAACACCTGAACCCATTTCATTCATTTTAAACCTGCATTTCTTTCAACCGATCAGAAAGATCTGTTGAATAAACCTGTGACAGAAAGTCAGAAGGCTTTTAGGAATTTCACTGTCTGAAGGGCAAGGACAAGCACCAGCGTGCCTGCTTTTGACTTCTGTTTGTCCTTCACCATACAATGTTAGCTCTTATCTAATGGTTAAAAACCTTTCATGTTAACGTCATGCCCACAAGAAGGACTGTTTGAATCTCTGTGTACCCTATTGCTGACGTACTGCAATCTTTAGTTACCTTAAAAGTTTAATTCTGACTCTTGGTTCATTTTTAGCGGTTCCAAGAACTTCTCTTTATAGATATCCTTAAGCATTATTAAGAGATTCAGCTGGAGAGGACCTTCATTCTTGATGCCTTTAAGGGAGAAATGTAAGTTCAGCTCTATTGTCAAAATCAGAGAGCTCAAAAGTTGTCTTTATTGGAGAGAAAGAATGTGAGGCACAGGAATTGAAAAATCAACAAGTATTAGAGCTTATCAAACAACACACATTTTGGCTCACACACACACAGAAATTAACACCTTTTTCCTTGAAAAGTTTATGTTCTGGGGCAGAGGGGCATGGGAAAAAATAACCAAAATTTGAAGAACAACATTTCAATCCATTTCCTTTTCTTGTCTAGTCAAACGTTTTGTTCTGCCATCCTAAAAAGCTCCTGTTTCTGTACTTGACTGAAGGCAGACTGTCCACTTGCCTATACTGGCATTTACAGAAAGTTTCAGATTAAGAGCAGACATACTGGGATAGACCTAGGACTCATCTATCCATTCATTTCTCTCTGTGATGATCCCACATAGACATCTGCAGAAAAAGAAACAAGCATAGAGGGATTTTCCTGTACTACCCACACAGAAATTTTGGCACCCAGCAATATCAGGACTTTCTAAAGTGGAGATTATATCTTATTCTTAACAGCATTATCCTTCAAGCTTATATATAATCTCTTTAGGAGCCCATTTTTACTTTTGGCCTCCAGAACAATGAGTTCCAGAGTTTAAATTTTATGCTTTATGGAAAAAAGGACTAGAATAATTGCAGTTACTGGAATTTAATAGAAGGCATGCATATATACTGAACTCCAGGGGTTTTGTTATGAAGGAGCAATCAAGACAGTCTTCTAATATTTCTCCAAATAAAAATCGCCTTCAGCAGCACCATGCTAGGCATACCACTAAAACAAAAGACTGAGCATGAGGTGGCTTCTCTTTTAGATGTGTAAGACAATCATTACATTCAACAAAAAGCAAACTGGCAATATTATATGGGGGAGCAAATCAAAGTGGATTTGCAGAAATGCTGTATGAACAGGGACAAAATATTTACACTACCCTCTGAAAGGGGCTGAGCTCTTTTGCAGGGTTCAGCTAGAGACTGGAGCAAAACGGCTTCTTGAATATCTATGCAGATACTACCTAATCAAACATGGGAAAAGAAAGCCATTTATGCTGAGGACAAGGATGGATAGCTAAGAAATGCTGTCTTCTCTAATGCATGTCTGGGTTTTTTTATACTCATGCCTGAAGTTTAGTTTCCTGGTAATTATTGCATATGTGCACCTGTTTGCCTGTGATTGTCAAGCATTTTTGAGTGATCACAGAACTCCCTGCACGTATCCATAACAAGCACATGCTTGCTGACAGAGAGATCCCCAACTCTAACCCTATAAGCTGCATTTTCAACTTAAATTCCTCACCTAAAAATTGATAAGAACAAAAATACTAAGAGTTTTAAGAGAGAAATAAATGCAACAACTAGAGGCTTTTAAATGACTTAAGGGGAAACAAAAAAGTTTGCTCATAACACTACCAGACTTCTTTCTCAGTTTCACCTTTCTTTTTAAATCACAATTTATATGATTAAAAGGTTCTTGGCAGACTCATTTAATCCATAATATTTTGACCTTGATATTACTCATCCATGCATAACAGAGACCAGAAGGATAACTGCTTTCTAACCTAAGCAGCATAAACATGCTTATGATGCTCTCAAAAGAGGCTAAAAAACTGCTACAGCACACTGTGCCAAATATAACTTGAAATCTTAACTGTTTATTTTCAATGTTTTAGTAACTCACAACAATGAAAGGGAAGAAAATAGTCTTTGCCATGTTGGTTGGCAGTTGATTGGTTTCAGTTTCTTACACAAATGTTGCCTTTAGTTAACCAAGACATTATATAGGATAATCATAGAATGGTTTGGGTTGGAAGGGACCATAAAACTCATCTAACTCCAACTCCCCTGCCATGGGCAGGGACAACATCTGCTAGACCAGGTTGCTCAAAGCCCCACACAACCCAGCCTTGAACACTTCCAGGGATGACGCATCCACAGCTTCTCTGGGCAACCTGTTCCAGGGCCTCACCATTCTCACAGTAAAGAATTTCTTCCTAAGATCTAATCTAAACCTACTCCCTTTCAGTTTGAAGCCATTCCCCCTTATCGTGTCGCTCCAGGCCCTTGTAAGTAATCTCTCTCCACCCTTCTTCTGGGTTCTCTTCAGGTAATGGAAGGCGTCAATTAGGTCACTCCAGAGCTTTCTCTTTTCCAGGCTGAATAATCCCAATTCTCTCGGCCTTTCCTCACAGGAGAGGTTCTGTAGCCCTCTAATCATCTTGATGGCCTCCTCTGGACTTGCTCCAACAGCTCCATGCCCTTCCTGTGGTGGGGACCCCAGAACTGGATGCAGCACTGCAGGTGGGTCTCACCAGAGTAGGACAGAGGGGCAGAATCCCCTCCCTTGCCCTGCTGGCCATGCTGCTTTGGATGAAGCCTCGGATACAATTGGCTTTCTGGGCTGCAAGTGCACACTATAGGCTCAAGTCCAGCCTCTCACCTGTCAGCACCGCCAAAGTCCTCCTTCCCAGGGCTGCTCTCAGTCTGTTCACCGCCCAGCCTCTGTTGATACCAGGGGTTGCCCTGACTCAGGTGCAGCACCTACACTTGGCTTTGTTAAACCTAATGAGATTCCCCTGGGCCCATTCCTCAAGCTTGCCCAAATCCCTCTGGATGGCATCCTGTCCTTGAGGAGGGTCAACTGCACCACTCAGCTTGGTGTCACCTGCAAATGTGCTGAGGGCCCACCCAACCCCTTTACCTGTGTCATTAATGAAGATACTAAATAACAAAATTGGAAGCTTCACATTACTAACAAATGCTCAGATATTAAAGTTCTTTTCCATTAAAATTCACAGGCTTGCAATCATTGTTTAAAGATAATGGTCCCAACATCAGATAGGAAAACAAAAGATTTAATTATAGGAAATGTAGTATAATTTGAATACGAAACAATAGGGGATTAGATAATGCATTTAATTTTCACAGGTGAAGATTCCAATAAATCATCTGTGAACTTGCCACAAATGACTCCTATCTACTGAAACTGGGGAGTTTCAAGAGCAGTCTGCGTTTGAGATGGTGTCAGGCTCAGAAGAGATAGCAAGAAAACAGAGAGAAATTGGAAAATTAATGCTTAAGACAAGAGTCTCTTGAACAAAGAACGAGGGCACTAGACCAAAATTGATGGAACAGAGTTCCCTAATGTAGGGTTGCTGTATTCTGTCTGAGGGCTATCTCCCTCAATCAATTTCCTACCTGTAGCAACATCTGTGTTTCTCCACTTTAATGGAAATAAATCTTCCTGCTTTCTTATCCACTGTGAAGAAAGAGACAGCTTCCAAGGCTTCTATTTGTAAAAAACATGTCCTAGAGAGGACTTGCCTGCTACAGAGTGTATTTTTCAGAAGCTGAGATGGCACAACCAGACCTCAGCTCCACAAAGCCTGCAGGCCCCTGCCGTTCCTTGGGTCTTTGTTGCCACAGTGAGAGATGTTGCCTGCACTTCCCTCATTCCTTCTCTTAGCACATACCTACGTGTGCCAGAAGAACCAAGGGCCACTAATTTTATTTTCTACAGCTTGTAAGAGAGAGAGAGATTAATAATATCAGGTTTAAGGCCAACATGGGTAATGGTCTTTAATGAGGCTTAAAGACTTTGGGCAGAGGCAGAAGGGCAGAAGTACTTAAGAAATCTCAGCTGTGCACTCAGTCTCTGGACAGCACAGATGGTAGAGTAAAAAGAAGTTAAAATATACTTGTGCTGTATGTGCCACAGGATGAGCTGAGTGAATGAATCAGCACACCAACACCTATAGCTCACTACAGACCTGGCGAAATACCAGTTTCCTTGTAGGCATGAGGCAAAAAACAGAATCACGGCCATGACTTTAACTAAGCACCAGCAAAGCACTCATTGTGCTCATGGGCTTCTCATGCAAAGAGAGTAGTCCTGTGTTCACAGAGACAATATCTACCAAGATATAGTATATAGAGAATTATGTGGAGTACACTAGTGGTGAATTTAGTCCTCTGACTACACTATTTGCAGGGTTAGCTTATTTTTAAAGCTGCAGACTTTTCATGTTGAAGCGATTTTTAAGTGCTCTTATGCAAAGTGTAATCACACATTGATTTTTCCATTAAAACTACAAAAGTCTTAAATACCTTGGGGGTGCTGGCCTCTATTAGTCCCTATTCTTCCATCCTATTTCTCTTGGTAGTGTTTTGCCACCCTTTGGTGTAGGAGGAAAGGAAGACTGTTTGCTTAAGCTGAAAGCACAGTCTTCTATTCTATGAGTCCAGTTAAAAGCAGGAGTAGAAAATTGCTTTCTGTACAATAAGGAGGGAAATTATGCTGGGTTCTCCTTATGTTCCTTTTTAAATTACAGTGTGGGAAACCTGAACATACAGATTTTGGAAGTTTGCTTTGAATCTCTTTTACTGTGGCAATGTTGGGGTTTTTTTAAACCATAGGAAGTCCCCCAGCTCTTCAGAGGGGATTGTTTGTAACAATTGCCCTGAGAAGCCATCATCCCTCAATGCAGCCTTTCCATTGTCACCTGTTGAATAGCTGAGCTTCAGTTTTGTGCTACCAGCATTCAGTAGCATTGATCAGTTTTGCCATTGACACCAGGTTAATATCTTTGCAGAGAAGAGGAAAGCAAATTTTCCTGAACACCAGCAGGTAAATCTTGTGCTTCTATCTCTTTTCCAGAAGGCAGCAAAAGAAGAAAAAACTTACTAGTTACAGAGGGTGGATGTCCCATACCGCTGAGCGGCCAGACCCAGGTCTGCTGGTTTCACGTTCCCTTCTCACCCCCTGCTACCCATTTCAGGGCATTAACTCCCCTACTTGTCTTGTGTAATTCAAAGCCCTGCTCAGGGAAATATATGGATAGAAACACCGTATAAAACACAGGGATTAAAATCATATCCAGCCTATAGCATATTTATCTTCAGACATGTCTCCAAAAAAGTCTCTGAAGAAAGGCAGCTGAATGGAACGATTAAAGAAATGAATCAAGAGGAGCCAATGAAGCTGAGTTTAAAGAACATGGGCTGGAGCTGTGTTCTGGAATATAATCTATTGGGTTATTCTTTCCATTTTTGTTCTATCCCTATGCTTTACTTTTTTTCAGCAAGGAAAAAACCCATCTGGGTTCCAGCTTATGAAGAAACATCTAATTTTCCTGTAACAGAAGTCCTACCATTGTCAAGTTACACTGTGTCTGAGTCATATCCAGATGACAACCATGTATTTTTCACAACTACTTGAAGTAATTTGCCTCCTGAAAACCCATTTGCCAAGTGCCTTACAAAATACACTTCCTTAGTGGTCTTTGGAAAGGCTATTTCTACGCACAATACCATTATTCTGAGCAAAACATTAATTTGCCATCACTAGTATGTGGGAAGAAAATGGTGCTCCAAG
Organism: Chiroxiphia lanceolata; assembly: GCF_009829145.1. Lineage (NCBI taxonomy): Eukaryota > Metazoa > Chordata > Aves > Passeriformes > Pipridae > Chiroxiphia > Chiroxiphia lanceolata. Next base: position 32,320,632 of record NC_045643.1, on the reverse strand, counting down.
TTCTAAGAGATCTTTTCAATTTCTGACTCAAGGTTTTATCTAGATTTTGCTTATGGCTAGGTACAGCTGTTTATGGTGTTTACAGTGGCTTTGGTATTGCTATAGAATAGCCTGGCATTGTTTTAACAATAGCCACCAAAAAAGTGGCAGGAGAGAGGCCAGGCAGCCGAGCAGGCAGGTCACTACTGCAAGATTCAGCAGATGCATTTGTGACTCTCTATTGCATTTGTGGCCTTGATCAGGGCACTGACTTCTTCCTTTCCAGTCCTTCCTTTTTGTCCATTGTTTTTTTGATTCAGAGGCAGGGACTCTCTTTCCTTCTCTGGCACTCACTAGAGTCTCAGTAAAGCCTTTAGTTACTGCTGCCCTGTCAGTGTGTTTGACATACTTAAGTGTTGGAAAAAATAAAAAATAAAATAAAAAAAATTTTTTTTAAAAAAAGAAAACCCAGAAACAAACAAACAAAAACCACCACCATCACACTGCCTTTCTCAGATGGAGGCACTGTCATTGATTATGATAAACAATTCCCTTGCCTGGTTATTAAAGAAGCTGTAGGATATTGGCTGTCCAGGCATGTAGGCAAAATTCATCCTACATCAGATGGTCCCAAAGGAGAACAGTTGAATTTCTGTAGTGATGGAAAAGAGAGAACAGTGGGAATTATCTGCCTTACTTGGCCTCACTCACAGAGGAGCTGACAGAGCTGGGCTGGTACCAGCAGATTCTCCATTTAGGGAGGTCCAGCATCAGCTCTGGCTCCTGCTGACTGCTGTAGCAGTTCTTTAATGCATCTTCATCAACACTTCCATAACAGCCAGATTATTGTGATACTTTTCATTTCTGGATGGGAGAGCTCAGGATGGATGGATGCTTCATCATGGTCAGAAGACAGAAAAGAACTGCCCAGATACCAGCCCCATGCAGCAGGACCCCTCTACTGTGGAAACAGAGGAGTGTTGCTCCAAAAGGCAAAGAAAGAGGGGGTAGCAACACTAAAGGACTCTCACTTCGATGTCTTTACTGTGGTAGGCTTGAGGCTGCTTTATGCAAAATGATTAAGGCTTTTAGCAGAAGCACAAACTGAAGCTGCCAAGGGAGATATCAGAGAAGCTTTAGAAGCAATACTTTTTTCAGCTGGGAGAGTCAAAACCCACTTAGTTGTTGAGTACAAGCCCAGGTGAGTCAGATCTAGTCTGATGACAAACCATACAGCTGCTTTAGTATAAATGTACATTTATACAATGACCAGATTAAGAAGGATGTAGCCATGACCAGTGAGCAGGCACTGCTGGCGTGGAGCCATTGGTGCCAAGGTCTTTCCCACCAGCACCTTGTGTGGAGGCTTGCCCCATACTGCTCCTCTTTCCCAATGCCCACCTGTTAACATTTCCTAAAGACTTTTAACTTACTTGCAGCTATGGAAGGGCCTTCCTTTTGTAATATTTATAATTATTGCACTAGCTGGAGCTCTCTTTTATGGAATCCTTCCTTTACATTCTCCTCCTTTGTTTGCTACAACCTACTTATAATATTTATAATATATATATGTCTCCATACTCCTCCTTTCTTAAGAGCTCTCTGCTACAGTGCAGGGGTCTCAGCTCAGGTATTAGAGAAGCAAGAGGTCCCCACTAGCACTTTGTGACAATTTAGGTGATTACTGCCCTGCCTTTTAGGGCCAAAGGAGAAAGACAAGATCAAGTAGCCACAAAGATGAAATCAATCCCTGTCAGGGTGAGTCAGGCATTAGGAGGTTTTAAATACTGTTAAAAGCTTGCATTTAATCATAAAGCCATCAGCGAAGTGTTTTTGTAACTACTGCAGCTATCCAGTTTCTGGTGCTCAGGGTGGAGAAACTTTTATTAACAAATGTTGCTGTGGACCAACCAAAAATTAAGTTCAGCTATATTTTCCCTGATATTCAGCCACACTCATACAGATATATGTAGAAGAAAGATCTGCTGTCCCACTATGAGCAAAACTGCCTTAACATCAAACATAGGTAACCCAAACAATGTCAAGCAGTGTGACCTGTGTTGCTCATATGGATGGACTGATCCACTGGAGGCACTGGGGTTTTACCACATGACTCTGAAAATTATTAAATAAATCACACACAGACATTGCAGGTAGTATGACCCAGTCTATCCAAAAGCACAAAATGCCTAATTTCTGGAGTAGGAGCATTATGCAGAGACTTACATGTGCTATCACATTTTTCGTGGAGCCAACTGCAATAGTGAGAAGGAAATTGGAAGGAATAGCATTGCACAGCCTACTTTATAAAAACAGAATTGATTTTCTCCAAAATACTGGGACAAATTTGCATTCCACCACTGAGGCATACCAAATTTGAGCTGAAGAGCCCCTTTAAATACCCCCTCCCCAACAGCTGGCAGAGTTGTTAGTGCAGCCATTTGGGCAATCCCTGCTTTCCACCCTGAGCACAGCAAGGTAGCAGAAAGAGAAGGAACTGATCTCTCTACATCAAAGACTTCAAATCCCAAATCAGGCCACCTGGGCTTTAAGCTGAAAGATTTGACCCTTGCAGACACCTTCCCTGAACACAAAAGCTCTTCCCCACGTGAGCCCAGCCTGTCCAGCACCATGGTGCTTGTCCCCCTGCCACCTTCCTCCTCCCCTGTCACTCTACCTGGAGCCCATCCTGTAAGCGTCAATACTGCTTATGGCAAGTGGTCTTTCCCTTTCAACATTTACAATTAATTTTCATGACTATTCTCAAGTGCCGCACAATAACGTGACGCTAAAAAAGCATTAGATCCTTCCTGTGCCATCCCCTGATTAGCTTTTTCTCATCATCAGGAGATTTATGAATTTAATCTCCGTTTTATAGAACTTATCACTTTTAACAACTAGAGGAAAATGCTAAATTGTTTTTATTGCTGCTAGATGTTCAAAGACATGATGCTGTATATTGCCATTTACATTTCACATTAAAAGTGAAATATGTTGAGAATGTGCAAGTATTTGTTTTAATTTGACCCATCTGTTAAATGAAAAACAAAGAGGACTTCTAAATCACAATATTTAAATTCAGCGATTTGTAAACAATTTATATGTTCATTTCTTCTGGGTTAAAACTGCCCTAAAGCATCACTATTATGAAATCTCCAAATTAAATTGCTTTGCAGGCCAGAGTTTCTTCCTGCTCAGTTTATTAATTTATTCCCAAAGCCAAGTAAATTAGCAAGACTCGTATCAAAGTCTTACCACTGAAATAATTTGGGGGAATTTGTGGAAGTATCTACTGCCTCCAAAAAGCTGAGAGTACGGAGGAAGTGTCAGATACTGCTGGCAAATTCCCTCATGATAAAGGGCAAACTAGTTGCTTTCATTTAGCTTTCCAGTACTCCTGCAAGCAGCACATCTGCCTATTCCATGCTAGAAGAACAATAATCAAGAAGGGAAAAAAAAGTCATGGCAATTTACCTTTCCCCCTCAACCTAGCCAGGATTTGGATCTCAGACTGGGCTTTAATGTAGCTGTGGTAATGGTAACTTACAACAGGTTACAGAGCCACAGACATTTAAGGAACCCACAAGTAACACTTCAAGAGCAGATCTGGTTTTCTGCTTTGTGCAACAGGTATATTTAGCTGCACTGCTGTGCCTCTACCCCAGAAATCAGTACTGTCAAGTGGAAGGAGGATACTGAGAGCCCTTTCAATCACCCACATACAGGGCCTCTTGCCCTAGACTAACAGACTCCTTGTGAAAGGAGATGATTTCTTCATTAGATGTACACTCTTAGCATGAGGAAGGGCTCTGTACAGCCTGGAGTGTCACATCTCCCATTTGAAGCCCTTGTCATGCTCTCTGCTGGTGGAGTGTGCAGCTCCACCCTGTCCCAAACCCAAGTCATATGCCTTGTCTGAATGACAGGTTTTCGCCATGCTCTCACACAGCTGCAGCAGGAAAGGGGCTGGCTGCACCATGGGCTCCTTACCCTGCATTCATGTCCTAGCCATAGACCATGGCAAAAGCAGGACTAGCGGAGGAATCAGAGAATCCTCAGAAAGCAAAAATAATTTAAAAAGAGGAAAAAAATAATAAAAGAGCTAATCTACCTAAAGTTGCAGAAGTGGACAGACCCACAAGTTTCAATTCCCTCTCTTCAATATCAATCAGAGCACTAAAAAGCAATGCACAAGTACTGGGTCTACTGCATATTCTTACCCTAGGTGATTCATTTATTATATCCAGTATCATATTAAGCAACCCAATAAAGCAGGAACTAGTACTAATGCAGCCAGGGCATGATTAAGGGCACCTCTAAGAACATCAACAAATGTGGAGACTACATGGATCACAGCCCGGAAAGATTCCAAGTTGGCGAAATGACAGCTTGATTAGTTTTTGTCTGACAAATGTGGCAACAGAGATCAGAATCAAACATAATTTCGAGGTTACAGGCCTTCAAATAAAACCAGAGAAAAAAATTCAAAGAGGGCAACCAAATATCAAATAAACTCTCCAGCCCAGCTTCTCTGATGCTCAGATGCAACACAACCATAACTACTGAGGTTAAATAAGAACTCTCCAAGGAGCATCCTGAATTAATAGGGAAATGCCTTTAGAGAGGGACAAGCTTCAGATCTTGCAAGACAGTCTTCCTTCCCATCAGGAGCCTTACTAAGTATGCTCATATTTGTAATTTATTGGGAAAACATGCAAGTAGAGCTACTTTATATCCAGGCAACCGTTGCCTATTGCTACCCCAAAGGTCAAGCTGCAACAGCCTATCACCCATACTGCTGCACGTAGGCATGCAGGATAATCAGACAACAGAAATAGCAAACAGTGAATGGATTTTTCCTTCTTTTTCCGTCACACCTGTTCTAATGACAAAAAGAGTGTGTCAAAAACATATAGAGACATCAGTTTTTTTAAAATGTATCCTCACAACTAAAAGTATTGCCTATCCCTCATTTTGTACCGGTCTCCAACCATATATTCCCCATTCGGGGGAATTTGGTGAGATAAAATGGAGGCTTCTGTGCTTCCTTCCCATGTAGAAAGGGGGCAGAGGACAGAGGGGAGGCAGAGTAGGACAGGATTCTTACCCAGGAAAATAATGATCTGTCTCCTGGAGCTCTTGCCCTCTGAGCTCTCACTTTTTCTTAGATACTTCTGGTGCTTTTGTCCTCCCTTCACTGCCACAGTTCCTTCCTTGTGGATCATCAGGGCTTTCATCATGCTGTGGCACATGAAGGTGACAGATCCCAGCACTATGATGTACACAGCAAAGGCACCGAAGATGCTGGCTTGAAAGAGAGGAAACTTGGAAGAGAGGCTAGTACAGATGGTCATGTTGTACTTCAGCTCAGGTATGAGGTGCCTGGGAGTAGGTCTGACACAGGCCGTCGTACTTTGGTAGCCCTCGACAATTTCCAGGGGATATTCTGTGCCCATGGCAAAGAGCAGGGGCAGAGCCACCAAGACAGATGTCCCCCAGACAAAGGCGATGAGCAGCTTCACCTTGCGGGGTCCAGAGAGAGACTTGAACTTGAAGGGGTGGCAGATAGCGATGTACCTCTCAAAGCTGAGGGTGGCAACGTGCAGCACAGTGGCATAACTGCAGGCTTCAAAGAGGAAGTAGTAGAGCTTGCAGGCAATGTTGCCATTGGGGGTAGAAAAGGGGCTCCAGATGGCACTGAAGAACTCCATGGGCATGCCCAGCAGGATGACTAGTAGGTCAGAGCAGGCCAGGCTCACCATGTGGTCGGTGACCTCCTTCTGCAAGTAGCCTTTCTTCTGCAGGGTCCTGGTGGCCTTGATGGTGATGCTGTTGCCCAAGATGCCCGCAACAAAGATGCAGATGTAGACTAAGGCCAAAGTGATCTTGATCCACAGAGCCACCTCAAACTCCTGAACATGGCTGTGGTCAATGAGATGAGAGCAGTCTGAATTGGATGTCTGTCCTGCCATGAGCAGCCCCTGGTGGAGAGGAGGGACAAAGTGCCCTCCTGCCTTCTCTGATGTTCAAATTCACAGTAAACAGATCCTTTCTTGCTTTACCCCTCTCACGGAGACGCACATGTCCGAGCAGTCAGGTATAATGTGTGTCACCTGGCCACACCTGTGGGGTTTGTTAGCAACCCTCTGAGTCAGTAAGTCGAATAGGAAAGTGTTTCGGCTCTTACCTATCTTTATGGCAAACACCTCTTTCTCCTTTTGGATTTTCCTCCTCCTTTCTCTATGGACTGAAGCTGCTGTTTTCCAGCCCTTCACGGTATGAACTGCTCTACTTTCAGCGCTTGCCTCTTCCTCTGCAAGCAAAGCAGCTTTTGTTCCCCGCCCCAGGAGGAAGTCAGAGTTTCTGTGTGGTTACAGCTACTCTGTTAACCATTAACTTAAATCTTGGCTATCCCTAGTTCTCTAGTCACTGACAGAACAGCGGGCTTAGAGGAGAGAAAAAAAAGAAAAGGGTGAGCCACCCATGTCTGAAATTCACTTCCTGTAGCAGGAGGTGCTTTGCAAGGACGAAAAGAGGTGTTTCACCTAAAGCTGTTAGTTTGGTGGGGTCAGGCTGAATGTGTGAATGGACCCATGCTAAAGAGAAAGTATCTCCTCGTGAGTTTAACATTAACTGGGCTTCAGACTTCATTACTACGTGTGCTAATGCCACAAGCTTCACTACTTTACATTTCCTTTTATCAAGACCTCGGCATCTGCAGCAGCAGTGTTGGTTATGTGCAGCCATGGACTGATTTACATCAACAGGACATTCTGGTTTTCAGTTGCTGCTGCTGAACTGGTAGCTTCTTAAAATAACTGGCTAGACTCCAAAGAGCCTTCTCAGAAGTTATGAAGTAAGCTGAACTCTAGATTTAGACACATCAATTGTTTCCCTTCAAATTTTCATCTTCTCATGTTAGATAAGAGCAATAATGAAGTCAGTAACCCAGTCATGCTCATGCTTTCAAATAATCTGGAGTAGCAGGGGATGAAAATGTACTTCCCCCTACTGTGTCTCACCCCAAGGGGAATGAATTTAACGCGCTCTTTAGTTTTAGTTTCAAACCATAGCACTGAAGGCTCCCAAGGTAACCCCTGGAAACATTTAATTAGAGGGTGTGTATATGGATTAGGAAACCTGTAAATTACAATGCAAAATGGCCATACAGCTTTTGCAGCTATAATAGAGAGAGGCCCAGTACTGTGATCTGCTCCAATACCAAATCTAAGAACAGTGGGTTCACAAAGTGATTTTTATTAACTAGACAAGCTCATGTGACACTTGCAGCTCATGATAAAAGAAAAACATTAGGAAGTTGCTGTTAAGCAGTCTCCTCACATTCAGTGGTTATCACTGTACCTCAGCAGCCCAAGTATATAATGAACAAAAGATGCCCAAACCAGGATAATCAGCACCTGTTTCTATGCATTATTTATGCATTTCTGTTTCAGAAAAATCACCTCAAACCTTGCACAACTTCAAGCTGTGTAGTGCCAGTCATCTTTCCTTATGTTTGATAATTCACATTTGTTCTGCTCAGACAAGCTTTCTATTATTACCCCATTTCTTTCACTTAATTTTACTTTATAAAAGAGTGAACAAAGATTACATATGCATGACTGAATTGTGGAAATGAAGCTAATTAAAATTTGCTGCTTACCATCAAAAGGGAAAAGTGAGAGAGAGAGAGCAAAAGAGAGAGAAGGCCCAATAGGATTAGATCTCCCCCTTTTTTCCACACCAATTATAAAATGCAGAACACAATTTTGCATTTTCAATATTATCTTTAGAACATACACAAAGTTTATTAAGTTTCTAATAAAGAGCTTGTGCCACAAAGGGGATAGGAAGGAAAGAGACAATTGTGGATGCTCATAGACTGAAATCATTAAATATAAAAAAATATTACACAGGTTACTGGACTAGATAAACCAGGAGTGGATATTCCAGAGATAGGTATAAAATCCCTATCATGAGTGATTATAAAAAAAAAATATATCTTTTTGGAGGAAGAAATTTCTGACAACTGAATGTGATCTTTGTGGCATGGAGGTTGGGAGATCATAATCTTTAGCCTGATGAACATGATACCAGTTTATAAACATATGATTTGTGTCACAGTCTCATTTTAGGGATTTCCTTAAGTTTTCCTTGATACCTTGTAACAGTAAATACCATGAGTTAATTTGTGTGTTGTTGCCTTTCCCTTAGCAGTTTCAAAAGTGAACTGTGGCCTCTGTAGTTGCACCTGGGAGAGCACACTAGAGAGTTCCTCCTGACCCAATTTGTTGCAATTGCACACCACGACTTCAGGTGCCAGCACAGAAGAGGAGGCAAGAGCATTAAGGGTAGAAATCACCATATTTCTTTCTAAAATCAGCACACACGGATGCTGCACACTGCCAATCACTTGTCAGCATCCTTGGTAAGCAAACAGAGCCTCCTGAAGATGCAGATCACATGGGCACAGTGTGCAGCTGGCTCTGTGTGCCACTTGCTCGGCCAGTCACGTCCACCCAAAAGCCTGTGGTGATGCAGTTGTTGGGAAGAGATGACGAGTGGTGGGAGCCAGAGGAACACTGAGATGGAGCAGATTGTTGTCGCTGTAGTATATAAGGTGATTTTTCACCTTCAGAGATAATAAAGCTGCTGTGATCACCCGCCCCAATTTGTTATCCAACAGAGTGTACAAAGTTTCCTGAGGGGTGGTTTGCTTTCTTGCCTGGTCCTTGGATAGCACTCTGGTGAAAGGCCTTTTGGGGGCAGAAGAAAGCAGAGCTTTATCATCTGCATTAAGCTCACCTTCTGCACCTTGTGTAGCACACCATCTAGCAACTCACAGTGCCTGGGGACCAGGCTGGGTTGGCCAGCTGCTGTCTCATTAAAAGCCAGGTCCCCCAAACTCCTGATGAGGTTGGTCCCCCAAAACTGGCAGTTAGCGCAAGTTGTATTCCAATGAATCTTGGAAAAGCAAACTCATTTGACAGATGCCATTGCATTTCGGTAAATGGATTGTAGATTAACCTTTTCCGGTGTGCGGGGGGATCATTCTGCTCCCTCCTTACAAACACCCTTTCTTCCCCAGCTGTGCAGTGCCAGCACGTGGGTTGGCTCGGGGTGCCCAATCTGCAGAATAACTCTGTGGTTATTTCTCAATTACCATACAGCATGGATGCCAGGGTGCTCTGATAGGCAGACAGGCACTACCACACTTGCGTTATCACTGCAGAATTATCTCTCGATAGCTGTGTTGTGAATATGCAAATCCACCTTAATTGGCTACGCTAATCGCACTGCTCTGACTGGTTTCTGTTCTCAGACTGTTCAAGCTACTTGACAGGAACAAAGAAAATATCTCAGTTTCTTGCTTCTCTTAGCTTAAAAACTCTTAAAACCTAAATGAAAAAGGAGAGCTGTCTCAAAAGCGAAGAAAATGAGGCTGTGAAAAGGATTAACTTTTTTTTTCAGATAAAAACACATTGACTTTTTTTTTTCTTGGCAGTCTTTACCATTCTCCATCTCAACAAACCTCTTGTCCGTAGAATAGCTGTGATACCTTTGTCTTGCCAATATTTGTTTAGACAAAGCGAATCCTGGGCTTGTTCAATTCTCTTTGAAACACGAGGTAAACAAAATGAGATTGCTGTTCTGCAGAGGCAGCTACCCTGATCTTCACAGGCAGAGGGGAAAGTGCAGTGGGAATAAAAGGAAGAAGTAACACAGACAAAAGTGAAGTGTCCAAATGATTTTAAATGTTTTAAGAAATCGATTTGCCTGAGACAGCTCATGTTGGCTTTTAAAATTATTTTTCATTAAAAATTTAAACAATTAAAGACTGCAGTCAAATAACTTAAGGTTTCTTTCTGTTTTCTGGAATCTAACAAGCCTCTTCTTTACTGTTAAGATCCATTTGTATTCTTCTGGTGAGTTATTCTTGAATTATATTTTTCTTCTATGGAAGATTATGATGATAGTTAATAATATAAATAAATACAAGTCGTTTGTGAAGTTTATATCTTCTTAATTTCCCCAAGAGTTTGGTTTTGGGCAAAACAGTCTAAGCACCATCGTACTGTTAACTGCTTGGCTCACTTTCTTCTGGCAACACGAGAGACTGGGTTATGCAATCTGGGCAGTGGGTCTGCTGTGTAACCTGAGCATCCATAATGAATTCTAATGGATTAGATTACCTCTTCAAAGGTGGCATATGGAAAGCTGCCATCTTTTATTCAGCAGTGTGCAGTGCTACCTGCTGTAATGCATCCTCTTGGAATATCATGTTGTGCATGCTTGCTTATTTGGAGGATAGAGAAGGGATTTCAAATGTGCTTCCAGGATACACAGTGAAAAAGATCTCTGCTCCAAATCATTCCGTCTAAATAAATAGATCAAAGCACTTCACTACTCCAGTGTATTTTACAAATTGGAAAGCAATATGAGAAGAAACTGGGGACAGGGAGAACTAAATGGTTTATCCAAGACACAGAAAAATCTGTGCAACACATGAGCCTCCTCATCAATACACTGGATTCCTGCTAACTTCCTCACATAAACTGCAGCACGCAGACTGCCGAGCAATAAATGCATTTACACAGCTCTTCTCTGGTTGCTCTGGTGCTTTTAACTGATGTTAATTCATAAAAATTAAAACCCATTTACAAAACCAAAACATATAATTATTGTTCATAGTCGTATCTGGAGGTGTTGAACAATACATCTCCTGCTCTCTGATCACCTTGGTAAATTAAACTCATTAAAGCTCCTCAAAGCCTTCACTCAATTGCAGCTCTGTCTGAAGTAAACTAGGAGGTGTGTGGATCGCTGTGATTAGATGGGAGTGCACTTTGACTGGCAAGGAAGTGAAACAGTTAATTTTCCACTCTTGGAGTAAGGAAAGAGATGCACTTATCTGTCCCCTCACACTGCAGTAGGTGTGAGGAGGGCAAGGAGAGGCCACTAACTATGGCCACAAGTGGAGAGAAGCTGACTAGACAGGCTGGGAAATGCAAATAAAGCAAGTCTTATCCTGGAATGAGATGGTCCTTTTTGCATCCTTTAGGAATGAGGCACCAAAGGAAATGAGTTTATTTTTATCTCATGCCTGACAAAGGAGCTGTAACCAAAATTAACACATACACTAAGCCCAAGTCTCAATAGTCACAAATTGACCGCATTGAACACATATCCTGAAATACCCACCAGACTCCCCTTTGTCTGAAGCACAGTAGCAACAAAGCACAACATTTGGTTCAAGAAATCACTACTGTGAATCTTGGGACACAATCCTCAACACACTGAATCAAATATCATTTTTCTCTGTGTAACTTCTGGGCTGCCACCTTATCCAAACAGATGTTAATGGCTGCAAAATACAATTCAAAGCTCCTGTTTAAGAGCATACTCAGTTCTTTATGCAATATTTTAAAGCTGTCTTGTAAAACTCTTCTATGCAATGTACTTTTTAACAGAGGCTCACAGTTTTGGACCTGTTATGCTATTGCCCTAGAAAAAACTTGAGATTTCTTTGTTTGAATGCAGCTAATTGCTTAAAGTGACAAGATAGAAAAAGCTTCTGTATAAATGTATCTCGGAACCTTGTTTCTCCACACAGCACCCAGAAGGAGGTCAATCTGGGCTGGGATGATTTAGGTTGCAGCCTTGCTCCAGGTGTGCTGCAAACCGTCTTGAGCTAGTAGCAGCACACAGGGTCTGAGGCAAAGTCCCATGCACACCAGTCACAGAAAGAACAATGCCATATGGGCAAGGAGGGAAGCGAGCCTAGAGAGCCTTGAATGAGAGCCTGAGGACAGAGGAGATGGCAGGAAGAAAACCCTGGCTGGAACATGACAAGGAGTAAAGCCTCTCACAAGGCTAAGTGCCTCAAGTCAGGGCCCTGTGGGCACAGTGTGGGCTCAGCTCTATGTGCCTCCCGCCCTCCTGTTACCATGGGCAGTGCATTTCCTCTGTGCCAGTGGCTGACTTCCCCACCAGCTCGGGATTTACTCATGGGAGGATTGCATTTTTTCTTCACTGCGTTTTAGCTGTCATTGAAATGCAGAGGTAAATATTAACAGTGTAATGGGACTATTTGGCAATTTAGTACTATATTGATAAATGTAAGTCAAGCAAGGAAAATATAAAACAAACAAATGTGAAAGTGAGTTGATCTAAATTTAGAGCATACACTTTACCTCTGACGTTTGCATTGCTTGTGATGCTTATTTCTGATGGCCCTGCACAGTGTGTGGGGGGAGGAGGGTTTCCTCATTTGTTTTGGGCATGCACTTATGCTTACTTTATCTGTGTGACTTCCTTTGTTTCTGAAATTCTTCTGCTAAACAGTGACATAGGAAGTGGCTGGTCACTGTCCTACAGATACAAATCCTGAAACTGAACAGGGAAATAAATAGGAAATGGATCCCAAAATGGTTTTTTCCCCATCAGTGCTTTCACCTATGTTTATGTGGTACCATATTCTGTCCAAGTGGTTGTTTAAGTACAACAGGACTACCTATCAGTACATACATCGACCAATAAATTGTTACAACTTCACATAACAAGTAAGTAGAGCTCTTCTGTTTTGGAAAAACACAGCAACTCCTTTGTCTGTAGAGAACCAACTGCTTTTATATAATTTTTGAAGCATGAATTATATAAAGTGCATGTGAAAATATTTTAGTTATCTCTTTTTTATCTTTTCTCTCTGAATCTCTAATTCTCTCCTCCTCATTCCCACCCCTCTTGACAATAGTTTCTATCTTTGTTCCACAGCATACTATGCCTGCTAAGAAAACACATGCTTTAAACAGCTGGAAGTGACAACCTGCTGCCACAAGGCCTGCTCTGACATCTAACACTGTCACCCCAGGATTGCCTGCTAGCAGGGAAGATCCTCCTCAGTGGAACCAAGTCCTGATTAATGCCATCCTAAAGAAGACATGTAAAACATTCCTACTGCCCCAGGAATACCACTTTCTCTCTGTTGACTAAAGGAGCTCCTAGCAAAAATACAGTGTAGAGACAGCACATAAAGGGATGTGAGACAAATCCAATCTTTGTATATAGATCAGCTGATATATCCCACCTGTATTGTGAATGTTACTTTGATTGCCCAACTGTTGGGTGCCTTTTCTTTGTTATTGTAGCTTCCAGTCTTAACTTTGACTCAAGAGCTATAGGAAGAATCACTGCATGCAAAAACTAGCTAGCAATACAGACTGCTCAAGAGTCATTAGTTTCACAGGACATCCCTTCAGATGAATAAAAGACTTGGATCTAGGCTAAAGGAAATAATTCTTCGAGGATGGAGTTTGCCTGGTTTGCTCCTAAACAAACATTTGATAAGGAGTAGAAATTATCTGGAGTAACTATCCTAGAAAGACAGTCTTTCCAGATACTACCCAGAAAGAAGGAACTGGCATTCATAAAAACACAAAGTCTTAACTCAGACTTGTGTACTACCTACAGCAAGAAAAGGCTCTCTGGGAAAAAAAAAGAGACCTGGAGCTGCAGAACATCAATCAAAATCCTAAAAGGATGATAAATTGGGAAGGTCTCCTAGAAAATATTTTGTGTGGTTTTAGAAGTTTAGAGTTGGTCTTGGATTTTGTCTACATGTGAGCTAAGTTTAAATATGCATTTGCAAACTCTGTGTGAGATTTGTACAAGACACTGCAGGTGAATGACTGACTCAGGGACTCTGCTGCTGCTCTGCAGCTCTGGAGGCTGTGCAGGACTTAGAACAGATCCCCCTCCAATTTCAGCACCCATCTCCAAAATAAATTCTTGGTAGAGGATCTGTACCCAAGAACATGCTTAGAGAGACAGAGCAGTGCAGTTCCACGAGCATTCTCCTCTCCTAGGTGGGGTTTATGTACACACAGTTTGGTAAAGGAAAGGAAAAAAGAAATGAGCAAATCAAGAGACAGGCTTGAGGCTTGGTGGGTGCCAAAGGATAATAGTTTTTTTCCATTTAGACCAGGCTCAACAGACTTGCAGTGAGAGACTCCTGCATACTAAGGTTTTTCTCTCTTCTCTTTTAGTCCTGAAATAGCAGTCTCATACTACCAACACTGAGGTCAGAGGGTGAGAAAGCCCCAAACTGAAGACTGCTCCTCTGGAAGTTATATAGTGCTGTCGTAAAAACAAATGTCAGTATTAAATGTAAGTACTTTACATCTTAAACACCACTATGTGGTGAATCCAGAGAGACGGAGCTGAGGAAGCACTAAATATGGTCAAAACTACCATTTCCTTTTGTTAACTGAAAATACAAGCTATTTTATTTGCTCACTTTGCTGTTATTGACAGAGATGATTTGCCTCCCACGCTGAAACATTTTGGAATACAGTATCGTGCCTGTACCCTTACTGTGACTGTGCCATGTAAAGCACCATTGTTTCATTCCCACTTTGATTGCAGCATCGCTCGTGGAGACTGCTTTTTCCAGGCATTGTATCTCACTTCTAAGCTGTGAGAAATGACAGATCCAGCTTCTCAAACTGAGGGGAGGCACATCTTTCCCAGGGAACTTGGGATGTGCCCCTGAGAAATGCTCCTCTCTGCAATCCCTACAGAAATGTAGGAAGCAAATCCCATGAGCAGAGTGATTTCTCTCTCTCTCTAAGCAGGTGGCCATAGTGCTCTTTCTCCTACACAAGGTGGCAATGTTTATCTCATTAGAGAGGTTATCAAAAGTCCAGATGGATAATTTCTGAATATTCTAACCTTCCAAAATGTTTTCAAGTATTCTAATCTTTGGGAAACAAGTTAGTATGGATTTCTACAAATATACAAGCTCTGGCAAGTCCTTGCTCTTTCTTTCCAGTCATAGGCTTTTTGAGACCGTTTACATCTCTACTATGTTACAAATTGCTCAATAATTGTTTTTGACAGGTTAAACTGCTAGTGAGTATAAAAGAAAATAATCCCAAGATAGTGAGCTGAACAGTTCAGTGATTCTCTAACACATTGTGCTACTGGAAAGCTTTAAGGAGCTCAAGAGACAGGAATCCCACAGACCAAGGCTAGACATAACATAGGTTAAAAACCCAAATTACTCCCTAACCTTATAGCACCCATAGGAAACCAAAACTCTTCTGCAGAATTTTAAATTTGCAACGTTAATAAAATAACTGCATTAGAATGCCATGATTTGTGTTACTAGTCCATGGAAACACTTTAATTCCTTTTTATCTCCTATGAGATCCTTCCCATAAGGATTTCTCTAAATTATACCTCCTGTCCTTCAGTGTTGTGGATTAATAATGCTTCACTAATGAGGATTAAATAGCTCAAGAATTCTGTGATGTGTGCATAGAGCAACACTGTAAGGCAAAATTTGTATTCAGAACCAAGAACTTTGTTCAATTTTCAAAAACCTGGAATTATGCTGCAGAACTTCTCTAGGCAAAATTTAACTGCCTTCAATGAAAGCTCTGCTTTTTCATTCGTGGGTTCATTACATTGAAGATCAGAAATGAACAGGCTACTCAGATCCCATGACAATCACCTGGTCCCTCTGCAGCGTGTACATTAGCTTCTGTTTGGCTAAGATATCTGTGCTCTTTGTAATCTGGAGACCTCAACAGATGAAGGCATCATCATTTCTCTTTGTAGTTCCTTAAAAATGTGAGTACAGTTTCTTGTTTCTGCTTGTTTGATTTCTGCCTCCAGATGCTAATGCTTGTGACTCTAATTTAGGTTAAACAGCCCTTGAAAAAGGGCTTATAGTCTATCCCGGTCACCTATGTATTGTCACCTATGTGTGATCTTCCCGATTACTTTTTCCTTATGAAGAGATGCTGACTCTGGCCCTCTAGTAATATTTGTTTTTCTACATGGAACCTAGATTTTTATATCTTCCAAGTCACATCAAAAAGCATTACTGCGTTTAGTCTCACCAGGATGGTACACCTGGGAGGTACCTTCTCAGTCCTATCAACTGTTTCTCAGCTAGTGCTTCTTTCAAACTCATCCTCCTGCTTTCTGCTACAGTATCACATTGGCCGGTTGTATTGGATTAATCTCCTAAAACGTCTTTAAAGTTGCTGTTTTCCAGGGAATTCTCCCTTCTGCAGAAGTATCCTTTTTAGTTATCTATTTGTTGCAATGGGCTCAGATGATCACATAACCTATGGAGCAAATCGGGATACCCTGCCCTCATGCTCCTCCTCTGCCCCAGGCTTTAATCCATGTATTTGCAGCTGAATCATTGATGAAAATGTCCAGTAGTTGCAGATGTTGTTTGAAATACATGCAACTTTTTCTGATTCCCAGAGGGGATGCCTGGCTCCAGCCCTTGATTAGCCCTAGCTGATCAGTCTATCTGCCACATTTTGTTTAATGTTCCCCGAACCAACCTCCCTAGAGCACTTTAAGAGTTCTGTAATAATTGCCAGTGATATCTCATTTTTGAGATCTGTTAGCTCATTTTTAATGCATGTTTCACTGAAGCCGTAGAAGGCAAAATTTTTCATCTGAATATAAGGGAAATATTATCAAAATCCACACAACTGCCATTATCAACACATTCGTAATCTCATTCAAATCAGTTTTGCTGCATCAGCTATATTTTTCAGAAAAATTGTGCTGATTAGCATTTATTACATTTCTGTCCCTTGAATCTCTATAATTTAAGTCCCTTATTAACTTTTCCATTATTTTGCCCAGGACTGACATAAGATTAAGAGTATAGTTTCTTACCCACATTAAGTTTTTTAAGTCTTCAGAAAATGTTATTAGATTAGCTATTTTACCCCACATGTCAGGATTTTGAAAAAGAATCACAAAGCCAGAGATGCCCTTTTAAATAGCCTTTTTTCAGATTTGTAGAGTCTGCTGATTAAAACTTACGTCTTCCTCCTTTGATATCAACCGAGAAACTTCATTGAACACTTCTGAATCATTACAGATAATTTTTTTGTCTTCACCTGGAAACAGCCTAACACTTGATTATTGTCTGAAGGATTGGGCTCTGATTTGACTGGAATATTCCACTGCAGCATATGGCTGTATTTAATTTCTGCGCTCTTCTTTTCTCTGTCTGTGTAGTAGAGGGCTGGATACTACAATCCTACTGCAATCAACTGCAATAGTTCTTCAACAGGTTTGGGTCCAACCACAATTGAATTATGAATGAAAAAAGCTGTTGAAATGAACTTTTCAGCTCCCCCACATCTCCTTACTATTCCTGAACTAACAGTAGGAAGCCAGTATCTGGAAAAGATGAATCACTTCCATTTACAATTTTAGCAAACTGATATATTAGCTGTGATAGAGGAATTTTGGTACCTTGGGAGGTGTGAATCTGTGAGTTTTTTTACTGAGTACAAACAGAGGAATGCAGGGTGCAGATGCCAAATTTCTACTTTATGTTACCAAACTACTCCTAATTTGACAAGTATAAATAAACATATACTGAGGTACAAGTTTACCTGTTACCCAAGAACTGCAGTAACTGTGTGGAAGGACTCTTCTCTGTGCTCTGTTGCTCTGTTTTAGGCTGCTAATAAGAATAGTTGCTTGCTTTTGCATCAATAAAGGATTAAGACTTTTAGGTTCTGCTGAAATAAGCCTGCAGTCTTTATGCTGCAATTTCAGAGCGCTTCATCAGAGGGACAGACTTAGCAAAACAATAAATATGCTATCAATTTTACCTTATCAGAATAGCTAACACAAGCATGCTGCTAGGAAAAGTCTGGCTGGTTTTAGCGGTACACAGGCTGCATTTTCAGCACCAGTTTTGATCCTGAAGTACTCTGGAATGCCCCAAAGGGTGTCATGTAAGTATCTCTCATTTATGATAAAGAAGTGTCAGTGTAAATTCTGAAGCAACAATTGCAAAGCTGGATTTCATGTCCAACAGTAGATTTCCAAACAATATACTTTGTACTGTGGTCATGTTTCAGTGCTGAGCTGTATGATTTATCCTACAGATGTCATTGCACACTCTCAGATTACTGTGAACTTCAGACATTGTTATAAACATTTTATTAAGTTGTTCTAATGCACTGCTGCCATGATGAAGCTCTGGAAGTACAATTGATTTGGCTTGAATGTTTGAGTAAGATATTTCACAATGACTTCAGAAATATCTCCAAAGTAAAAATACTGTGAAAAATAAACAAAGAAACAAACCAACTTTCAAAACCCGCCTTCGAAGAGGAATGAAGGATGTGGTTGTGTGGAGAGCTTAAACTCGAAGCTAGGCAAGTAAGAACTGAAATTCATTGCCACATTGGGACAAAGAGCGAGTGTGTCACAAGGTACTGGCCTCAAGGCAGCTCCCTGCCAACAGGGCTGCACTGGAACTCCTGCCCTGTTGCTAAACATCAGAGAGAGGTGAGAACTAGAGGCAATCACCTGAGGCAGCCAAATTGCCCCTTGAACTCCCTGCAGCAAGATACCGACCAAAGCTGCTCTTGTGCAAGATTCCCCACAAAGCCAGCTGGAGCAGGAGTGTTGAAACAATCCCACTGCATGAGCTTCTTGCTGTTGAGGCTGGCTCCAGACTGGCACAGCTTCCTTTAAGTGCTGTGAAAGTTAATTCTGCCTTTGGCAGCACCAACAACTTTTGAGATCCACTCCATTCCCCAGGCTCCAATCTGGGCTCTCCTGCTCCACAGTCAGGACTGGGGTGCTTTAGTTACATGGGATTACAACTAAAATCACTGCATCCTCTCCCTGATGCCAGTTAGCACAGGACAGTAACAAGCACGTGTTTAACTGTGGTTTATATTGGATTAAATCCTTAGAATAAGGTAGCTACTACCTAAATGGTAACCGAGCCATAGTCTTGTAGATGGCTTAAAAACTAGCAGACCCATGTCTAAGCTCTTTCTTGCAGCTCCATGAGTGATCCTGGGTATTCCACAGCACTCAGCTGCTTCTTCTGAGATTAAGGTAGAAGAAGTAGGAGGGAAGAGCTGGCACTGTCCTCTAGGGACATTTGACTTGGTATGTTAATGCTGACAATTTTAATTACCCTTATCTTTTTTATCCCTCTCTCCCATACTGCAGAAACCGTAGCCAGCTCAGTGGAGAAACAGAAGCAGATTGGGAGCAGTTTTTCTGCTTTTCCTGGAAGAGATGAAGAATATTATTTACCTATGACCTTAAGTAAGAATATGCAGATTCAGTGTAATAACCAGCTAGGAAAATACACACTGCCCGTGCTTGAAATTGGACCCATCTAGCCATTGAAGAGTTTAGCAATTGTCTTCTTTCATGTTTGTGTGGGTGCATATCAGTGGTCAGCTCCTTAGGCATTTGCTAAGACTAGTGCTCATTTCAGATAGTTCTTGCCATTTCAGCTCTGGGAAAAGCTCACTTTTTGTACCTCTATGAAGCACTATTTAAAAGTCAAAGACTTCTGGTTACCTGGCAACCTATAAATGAAGTCTTTGGAAAAAGAACCTGAAAGGAGGGACCTATTGAATATCAGTCGTCTTTCTACATTGTAAATGAAGGTATCTCACAAAAGATGTCAAATATAAATGGGTCTTTCCACTCTGGGACTAGTTTCTAGTCAGAAGTATTAGCAAAATACAAAAATGTAGATATGTTTATATGAATAAGTAAAGATGGTAAACCTTTTCCCTATCCTGACCTTTCCATTATCCTGCCCTGGCAGGTGTAATTTGACCTGAGCTGCAAAGAAGCTTCAGCTCTCTTAGAAAGGCTGCAAGTGTTTAACATAATTAATTTAACCATAGGAACAGTCAGAGGAGTGTGCTTGGGCAACTGGTGCAGCCAGGGCACTGCAATTTCCCCATTTCAGGCTTCAATCCTGAATGAAATATTGCCCTCACCCATCCGATCAGGACCTCAGCACTAGCATCTGTCCAGTTAACATTACGTTGAGAGAATATTTTTACCTTAATTCCTCCTGTAATTCTGAAGCATAACCTGACTCTAATGTGAGCTAGAGAACAGTATGAGTGTTAGAGAAAGCAGGATGAAACCTAAAGTGTGAAATGCTAAACAGAGCTTTCTGAATTGGGTGGTGAGCCAGGGCACAAAGGCTGCTCCTTCCCCTTGCCATTCCTTGCTAAGCACAGGAGGAAGCTCAGGCTGTTCTCTGCAGATGCAGCAGCAGCAGCATGCTCCCAAGCAGCTGAACACAATAACACACAGATGTCTGATTTGGTATTAATATCATTTCAGAGGTACATTAGAGGGGCAGATGTATAATCTGGGACTACATCCAAATTGTCTTCTAAGGCAGTAAGATAATCAGTAAGAATTTCTTGCTTTTTATTGTTGCTCATTCTTGCTCCTGTCCCTCAAAAACTAAAGCACAGAAAAAGGAGAAAATAGTAACAACCTTTAAAAAAAAAATAGCCAAACAAAAACCAGAACAAAACTAAACAAAAAACCCCCAGACTGAAGCATCACAGTTGATCCAGTTCTGTGTCACATTATCAAAGACTTGATTATGTCTGGAAGTGCAATGGTTTTTGAAGTAAACAAACATTTAAACCTGCCATGTTGTAAAATGACCTTAATGACCTTATGTAACTGAGGATCAGACCCCACTTAACAACTAGCGCTTATAAAGAAGAGAAGGGTCTTAACACTTAAAAAGTGTTTAAATGTTTCCTTTCACAGTTCCTATCAACAGTTACCCCTCAGTCTCCCGCAGAGGTGTCTGTTCTCTGCACTCTGGGTTGAGAGCACCATAGGAGGCAGGTGTCAGACAGGACACAGTGTTTATAGAGTTACTTCCCATGATACAAGTAGTGAAACAGAAATGATAAAAGTTCACCTCCCTGTAAAAATTCAGAGTAAGGTGGGATGCCAACGATCCTGCATTGTTCCCAATTGCCCACACTCTTATGAAAAGAGCTGTAAAGCTGTTAGAGAAGTTTCCACGTGTTCCTTTTGAATTATATAGATCACCAGGTATAAGTGTAGGTAAATAGTCTGGAAGAAAGAAAAAATCCCTGTCTGGCTTAACCCCACCCGTAACAATATTCTTCAGACTGTCTTGAAATAATACAGAATAGTTATTAAAAAAAAAAAAATGAAGCTTCTTCCTGCTGCTTTATTTTTACTATATAAACAAGAACAATAAAAGGCTTTGCAGAGGTGCATTCAAAATTCATTCTTTCTGGTGTTTTTTTGGGTTTTTTTTGAGGCCAGCTACTGAAGTCACTGTGCTGGAAGATGTTAACAAGAAAGAGGACTATTTTGAGGTTTGTTATCTACATTACAACAATGGCAAGCTCATCAATACAGATAGGAAAAAGATCTGCCAGAGCTACTATATGAAAGTTATACAGTACTTTCATCCCTGGCAGGGCACGAGAACTATGGAGTCTTGTGGTAGAGTAATGACAATAATATCAGACTCTATTTTTCATCTTCCCCCAAAACCCAAGCCCTGAACCCAAAGCTGTTTTTCCCAAAAACATCATAAAGCCCTTTTGATGACTGAGAGCTGTGATACTGAATTCATGAGAGCAACAGAGTACTGGCCTGGGTTCCATTATTGGTGAAAAGATGGGAAACAATCAGATCACTGCTGACAACTTGAAAGCCTAGCAGGAGAAATAAGAAAGTACAACAGGATTTCACAAATCACTAGGTCCATAGTGATAAAAATGTTTTACTTACTTGGAGAGGAGGAAATAAAATTTTTCTAATCCTGAATCAGAAGCTGTGTTCTAGCTGGATGCAGTAGTCAGATCCAACCGACATAAAATACCCAGGAAAGAAAAATAATCAAATTGGAAACAGCTACAGATTACTGAAGTAACAAGATGAAAGTCTACCAAGTATCATTCAGCCTTTAGAATGTACAGATGGACGTAGAAAAGCCTGAACCCTGTCTTATTCTGTACTATTTAAAGTTACGCTCTTAAACCCAAAGACCTTTTGTAAGATTCTTGCAGCTGAAATCAGAATTAAGACTCCAGTTAAATTTAGCAGATGCCCACAGGTATCCCATACAGTATAATTAGTCATCTGGAAACTGAGGTGAAGGAAAAAATATTCTATTATAATTATTTTCATTTTCCTAAGACAAAAAAAGCATGAGCGGATTAAACAAGCAGATATCAAATACCATCAGGTAAACTTCTTCACAGAGTTCAATAAAAACTTAACAGAATGCAGCTGAGTGCCTACAGTATAGTACTCTGCACCATGCAGTGCAATAATTATGCACAATTAAAGCCTACTGTGCAATTTTGTTTCCATAAAAGCTCACTGACTCACACCAATTGAAAGATCTAAAACGACCTACTACAGAATCACTTCCCACAATTAAATGTCAATTCACAATTTCATCTCTATGACCAAAATACATTTCTCAGTTTGGTCTGATCTTTTCACAGATGTGGTGTTTAAAGCTTAGACGCTGAAGAATTGAACAAGAATTTGCATTAAAATAGCTTAGAGAACACGTCCATGTTTCATTTCTAGGAAACACGCTTCTAGTTCCAGTCTTGGAGGCTCATAGCAGGTATTGAATAATTAAGACCATCACGAAATTTTGCAAAAATATCTTAGAAATATAGGAAAGCTGTGCTCACACTGTATGAGAATGAATAGTGTATGTACATTTATTTGTATGAAATCCACAGTGTTTAAGTGCAGGCTTATGTTTGTTATTTGATGCTGGACAATGCATTTCACCCACGCATTTACTTGGAGTACTACACACATCAGCTGAATATCGTTCCTTTGCAGAATATATTGCAAAAAGTAAGAAATTTAAGACTTAGTCTTAAATTAAAAGTAAAAGTACTCCTAAGAGTCAGAAATTTACACAGATTCCAAAAAGGCACTATGATGTGAGCTGGAGAGGGAGAAATCCCATGATAACATAACAGGTATTTTAGTCTCTTTCAGTAGAGAGCAGTTTAGATCTAAAGGTGATGTAGAAAAGGGATATAATATATCCACTTATATTTGTTGATGTCCAGCATTTCCCCAAAAAGTGTTCTTTTATCCCTATTGTTGAAAAATGTGTTTTCCCACTGGTTTCAGTAAGGTTATAATTTCATTCTTTGTACAGTTTCATAACTGGGGCTCAAGGGATCCTGAACAACACTGCTCTTGCACAGATAAAAACTCATAAAAGGTCAGTTTCCAGTGATGATAAATGTTGTCAAATTTTTACTAAAAAAGTATTATTAGGTCTAAATTTATCCAAATAAATATAGCTAATATTACCAAGAAATATGTGTGATGCTAAATATGAAATACGTGTGCTGATCATGAGTAGAAAACAAAAGGAGAATGAACCAGAAAAATCAGTGAAACAAAGATGATATGCGAAGATTAAAAATAGATCCTTTAAAAAAATGCAGAGGTGGTACTTAGTTTTTTCCCAATCCCTTTGGCATAGCTATGTAAGATTTTTGTTAGGTATCCATATAAAGATGAACACAAAACAATTTGCTGCTTCTCCTGACTTGTCCTTCTCAAGAGCTCCTGAGATAGTGGGACATTACCCAGATCTCATCAACCTGATACTTGAAGAAGTCACAACCAGACACAGAAGTAAAGATAAAATAATCTGAAATACTATTTCCATCAACTTGAACAACCTACATACCACCAGGTAAGCAGATTTTTAATTCCTGATAGCGTCCTCTCCCTGATAGGTATCCTTTTCCTTCTGTAAACCACTCTTCTTAATGTTATCCCTTTTCTCCAAAGAGAATCTGGCTTAGCTGCTAAGCCAGTGGCTTTTTCAGCTGAGGGGCAGGAGAAAAGCTCTGAAAGCAGCAATTTAAAGCAGCCTGGCTCTCATGCAAACTTGCAGTCCCCGAGTGGCTCAGACAATCTGCTGTCACTGTAATTTGTCAGCTGTCAGGCTGCAAGCAAGAATTACCTCTAGACAAGGAATTTTTATTTTGCTGTTCTGTACATTTGTTTTATTTAGTTTTCAAGAAAGATAATTTTTGGAGAAACAGTAACTCTGGCCATTTGAATTCACTTCCTTTTTTATGCAGGAGAGCAGTTTACACTGCTGCTAGCAATATCTGAAACACTAGGATATGTGATGGACATGTTCTTCTTTGGTAGAAAAAAACTACACAAAGATGTAAGTTATTGTTAAATTATTTTGTATTTAATACTTTATATTTCAGGTTCTTTAGCTCCCCCCTCTTTACATCTTCAAAAATTCTTACTCGAGTAAAAAGTTGCTATGTTTGGAGAAAGAAGTCAAAGTTTCTTCCTCAGAAAATCATGATGCAGAGATCATGGACTCCTTCCACTGGAGCCATCAGGTTTGTTTTAATTTCAGAGTGTACTTACTCAATCAAAAATTACCATATGTTATCACGTTCAATCACCTCAAGCCTGGCTTGCAAGACAACACAATGTCCTGCAAGAAAGGATGATGAAGTGTTTGAATTTTAAAATTCAATTCACATTTGTACATTAAATTTCAAATCAGAGAACACAGGAGACTAAAATACCTTGTTGCTGTTACCAAAAGGAATCCTCTGGGACGCGGAACTGTACCCAGATAGCCAGAGAGCAGAAGCAGGAGCAGCTACACAGGGCAGAGAGAGATCTGTAATCCATTTGCCTCTGCTTTTTGAGCCTCAGGCTGGATTGCTATGAGGGAGTGGACAGGGCACATCTTTTCCAGTGAATGCCTTTCCTCTTAGATCCATGCACAGCTTAACCTAGTGAAGTGCTGTTGACCAAACCCAGATTTAGGCTTGCATGTTTAGGGACAGAGGCAATATCTGTACCTGCAACTTTCAGCCTCAGCCTTGAAATCTTTCCAGTGCAGGGTCAAGCTCAAGTAAGCCCACTAAACACCTTACCAAGCCAAACAAAGTCATGCTGCTGTTGCCAGCACAGCAATAAGTGCTGGGAGTGAATTCTCAGGCTTCAAAAAGAACACACATACCTGGCCAACTCAACATGCAATCAACCTTCTCCAAGCCTAAGACACCAGAGGGGTACGGGAACAGAATAGCTCCCAGACTGTGAAAGCACACATGTGCCAATAACCAAACTAGTAATCTCTGTAGTGTTTTTCTGACCTTATTTACATGATCACATTGATGAGCACGGAGTGTCAGCTGTGTGGGGTGGCATCCTGCTAAAGCCAGGGGTAAAATAAATTTAGTAGGGATCCATGGAGGTCACACTGTAATATTCAGATGAACCCAAGTCAATGTTAAAGGGAATCTGTGGAGTCCACATAAGCAGATCAGCATGAAACAGAACCAATATAAGCTTATGTTAGTAAGATTATGACTTCAAGGCCATATTTTGGCAGGTCCCTGAGAGCCACTTTATATCATTTAGGCAACAGCAGAACACCGTATCCACAAGGCCACCAAAGGACAAGGTTATAGAAAGACACTGGATAAGACATTCCTTCATGGGGAAAGAATAAACAAACACAGCCAGCTACCCACCTCTTCTCTCCATGCTGCACTAGGAACTCCTTGTACCCACTCACACCTGTAGGTCCATGACAGGATTCCTGTTTCCTACCTGATCCTCTGGTCCTCAGGAAGCTGCAGCACTGCCAATGAGGCTCCCTCTCCACAGCTGGCGACTCCAGAAATGAATCAGACTCCAGACCACAATCCAGAAATCCTGCTGCCTGGGTGTTAAGGCTGGGCACTGGCTGTGGGGGCTCCTCTGTTCTGGACACAGACAGTTCCAGTCAGCACAGCTGAGCCCATCAGTGACACCTGTGCCACTTAAAAATGGGCCAAAGGGCACTGAGGGGTGAGGCGACCCGTGTGAGAGACAACCTGGAGAGTGTCCAGGGCTGGGGAGGGGGGTGAAGAGGTGGTCACAGTGCCCAAGCAATAAATGAAATAATTTTCCTTTCAGCTGAGTCAATTTTGTCCATTAGACTAAATGGTGAGAAATCTTCTTGTCTTTATCCTGACCCCCAAGCTATTCCCTCGTGTTTTGTCCTCCAGGTCCTGTTGGTCAGGGGGAGCAAGAGGGCAGCTGGGTGGGCACCCAAGCCAGGTCTACACTTGCCTGTGCTGCACAGAGACACCTCTGGCTTTACTTTTACATACAAACAGCAAACTGTTCCTTCAATTGGGCAGGACTCAAAACAACAGCCATGCACCCCCAGAAGCCTCTCCACCCACACAGGTGGCTGGCAATGACCTGCAGCTGCTCGTCTGCCTCTGATGTTTAAACCTGGGAGGCCAAGCACAGCCATTGAGATCCTGCCTTCCCAACTCTCTGGAACACCCTGGCTTGTTGCTGTGTGCATGCTGCCTTGCCATCTCCAAGGACACAATAAAAATCAGCCAGGATATGAACATGGGACTAAGGTTATGTGAATATAGCAAGACACTCCCTGAACTAAGTGCCCAAAGTGATTAGAAAGGATGACAGAGTTCAACAGCTAAAGGCTGTATGGGATAACTATACAAATACACCCACTTGGGTCTGTCTTTGTCATAGTATTTTTGCTTAATTTCTATAATGCCATGTAGAGTTGCAAATTCTATGCATTTAAGTCTTTCAACATCAGTAAATATTACATGTGATTGCTTCATGTTGCACCTTACATACCTGGACCTCTTTCCTAAAGTGAATTTGAATGACACACTTCAGTTTGATGATCTATTAACGCAACATGTGGATCTTCTCCCTTTCTCACTGGTTCAGTTTAGCTGCCTGTAAAGCCAAGGAGGAATCCTTGGTATTGTGTCAGCTATCAGGCTTAGCTTCCTGCCTTTATCTTATAATTTTCTGGATATTTTAATAATTGTGCATAATATGATATTACTATTTAGATAAACCAACTCATACATTGTATTTTGATAATTGGTGGATAACTAAACACCTAAAGAGTGAATCACTTTCCTAATTCTCGACTCATACTTCACTAGAAGGTGTCTTCACCTTCCTATCACTAAATAAATGATAATTGTACTGGGTGAATAAAGCTTGACTCTGCATATCAGACCAGCTATTAGCCTGGAAAATTCTATACACTGCTGTTTGAGAAAGATGGACATTTACAGGCCATCAACTAGATCCAAGCAGTTCAATTAGTTGTATAACCTTCCTCTCAGGCAACTGCAGGCAAAGAAATTTTGCCAGACCTGGATTTGAAATCAAAGAACAGATGACCAGTAAAGGAAGCTGTGAATAAAATTATCATGCTAATTAAGAGTAAATAATTTTTGCAGTGTACATAACCAATTCTTAAAAGGATGTTCTGCAGACAGAAAATAGTGGCAAGCACCTACTTACTTTGCAAAAGGATCAAGACTAGCGACATAAAAACTTTCTTCAGGAAAAACAACATTAATAAGGGTCAAGGACAGTCTGTCCTTCTGTTCTTCTGGCATGTTTTGTTGAACCCTATCCAGAAATTTATAGCCAGCATGTAGACATGAAATTACTAAACCCAAGAAGCTATGCACTTTAGTTACTATTAGTAATAACATTGTTAACGTGAATATCATTCTAAAACAAAATTGTTTTGGGAAGTAATATTAAAAACACCATTCCAAGTACAGTGCAGGGAAGAGCTGAAGCAGTAATTAGAATAGAAATGGAAAGATAAAGTTTAAAACTCTGCATTACTCGTGAGGTGGTGGACAATAAAGAAGTCATGTTAAGTATAAAGAATTAATTCATATGATCCATATTGGATTGACAGAGATTGAAAAATCTCCATTCCTTCTACTCTCTCACTTTTACTGTAACAAGCCTCAGGTATATTTCTTCCTTCTAGTCATACAGATTTTAATTTGCTACCAGAAAAATCTACAGAAAAGCTACAAAATCAAATTAACAGAAAATAAGCACCCTAAAGGTCGCATTTAGAGAGAGTTATTTACCCATTGTAGAGATTAACTGCAGATTATCCAATAAAGTTAGATTCTTTTATTGATAGCACAGCTCCATTCAAATAAATGGGGCCATGCCTTTGATGCCCAGTTGATCCAGCCTGTAACATTCTCAGAAGAAGTGGAATTTTGTTCACCTAAACAGAGACTCAGTGGGATGCCTCTGTGCAAAAAGTTGTAAGTCAGCGTTCACAGCAAGCCCAGTTTCACACCACACCTGCTGAGATGTTTCAGCTATCCTGAATTCTCCAAAAGTCTGCTTTGTCTGCAAAGGAAGGTGAAAACCCCTCCCAATACAGCAGCAAATTAAGAAGGGGGAAAGGGACATTCTATATTTAAAGCCCATAAAGCACAGAGAAATCTCAGCTCAGCAGGACAGTGAGCGTGTGGGTGAGGGGTAATTTTTTAGATATACCTTCAGAGAGCTACAATTTACATATAAGTAATTATCCCTTCCGTAAAAGACACACATTTCAGACTCCCAACTTTTGGAAGCCAGACTGTTTCCAAGGAGTAACTTGGTGCATACAAAGATGGGAAAAAGAAAAACCCAGTAGGTTTGTGGGACTACCAGATGATTAAAAAACAGACAAAAAACACACCAGGGTACCACTAACCAGCAGAGTCCATTTACCAGTAGAGGAATTTCTCCTACCTAACCTGAGCTTGGTGATTTGCAGAATGCAGGAAAAGCATTTTTAGAGATCCATGAATAGGTTTAGAGGCAACAAGGTGGCTCAGAGGAAGCAAACATTCAGTTTCAGTAGATTGTGGGTGGAGAGTGATGAAATATTATTGCTAGCAGGATGTTTTCCAAATGTTTTTTTACTATATGCAGATTTTTCTAAGACAGAAAAATAAATATGCAAACATCTCTTGGGTATTTTGATGCTGCAAGGTGTGTCTGGGCTAAGGGGACACAGAACATAAAAATTATTTCATTGCTTTAAAAAGGAATAGCTTATAGAGTAGATAAACATGGAAAATATTTCATCTTCCAGCTTTGGGATTTACTGGTAACTACCTTAAGGGGCAGAATTAGAGATGGCCAGAGGGAGAGGACTCCTTTTGAATGTGTGCCACCCTATTTATATCTGTGCTTCTTAGCTCATTTCTTTTCCTGGTCTCCTACAGATGTGAGTTTGGGGGATCCTAGGCCAGTTCCTCAAGCACTGTGGATCTCAGCCATAGTTTCTAACACTTCCACATCTCCATTACCATGGCTCTGTACCCTTTGGTACAGGCACAGCTTCTGTAGTAGCAGCAATCGAGGCAAACTGACATCTGTTACACTGAAGAAATAAGTCTTTGAGCTGTTTGGAGAAATCCCTACTCTCTTTTTAAACAGCTGAAAGACTTCCTTTAAAAATCTAGCAAATAGCAGTTAATCTTCCTTGGTGTCTCTCTTGTGACATTTGTATTAAAGGTCCTGGCCCAGCACTGGCAATAGCACTGATCTCTTAGTGCTGGCATCTCTAGTGAAGACTGATTAAGGACTTTGGGAAGCAAACTGACTGCCCAAGTAGCAAAGGTCAGACAGGGCAGAAGGAATTAGGGAGATTTAAGGGACTATGAGAGACAAGATGGCAATATTGCTGCAGGGCCTGGGCTGAGAGCTGTAGTTATTGCTTCCTTAAGAACTGAGGTGTTCTTAAGGACACATGAAGTACAGTTTTCTGCCCAAGCCCTGCAGCAACTGTGCCAACACTTTGTTATCCTGTTTTCAGCTCATAAAAGAATAAAATTGCAATCACTAGCATAATTTTAGGAAGGGGAAAACTCAAACCACTGAAAGGTGAAGGAACTTCCCCAAGTATAATCAGTAATGATAAGGAAGGGGAAGAGGTAGTATTGTGTCTACTTGTGACATTCAAAGCATCACATAAAAGACTGGGTCCTTGGAACAGGTCAAATTCAGAAGGACACTATGGAATTGACTGTAACACTGTAGAGTTTCTCTAAGAGGCCATTTTGTGTTGAGTTTACATTCAAGCAACCTTTACCTTGAAACTATTATCCTCTCCTGAAAACCAAACTAAGCAGGAAGTATAGTGTTCTCTAAACATATAATAAAATATTGTTATGTGGAACAAGAAGCTTTGTTAAGGAGTTCTCTTCAAGACACATTTCAAGGCCAACATAAACTTCAGATTTAAATAGTCTGGTATGTGAGGAGAAATATGCAAAGCCAGTATTCACAACTCCTCTGTACTTGTGCCTCTTTGCTATACCGTTAGGGTGACTGTTGCCAATTTTTCAAACAATTTAGAATTGAACAGTCTTTTTCTAAACCTGTGAGAAAGGGAAAAAGAAAAGAAGAGAGAAATGAAGAACTTATAAAGGGACACATAAATGTGTCGATTTTGGAAATCATCTGCAAAGGAAGGAGGTAGATTGGCAGGTATAATGGTAGACCAGAGCCAGAAAGCAGAAATACATCATTAAAAGCATTAACTAGCGAATCCAAAAAATCAGTCTAAGAAACTGCTCAGAGACTTTGATCTTTTGAGCAGCAAAGGTGTTTGTTAACAGCGCTGGGAGCAAGCCAGCTCGCGCTGGACAAACTTGCTCACCGGCTCTTCAGAAAATCAGCACTTTTATACAATTTTTAGATGTGATTGAATGCATATTCAAACGATTACAACATCTATCAATACATATTAAAAATAGGTGGAGAATAGGCGGAGCTTGGGGCGGTGCTTCTCTTGGCACCCCATTTCGAGGGGTCGTTCTCATCTTCCTCCATGGGGCAGGGGGCTTTAATTCATCTTCCTCAGCTTGACCTTTCTTTCTTTCCATTGTTCTTGACCCGCTCACTGAAGCTCGGAAAAGGCCCTGGCTCCAGGCCTATTTCTCCTATTCAAATGTCTACCTGATCCTGCTGTATTTCTAATTTATTGCCTCTAGGCCTATTACATGTTCTTGTACTATTCTCTTAAGCTTTTGGCCCAGTAAGTAGAACAGAACGGGTACAGATCGTTTTAGATGCTGGTAACTTGTTTGCAGGCCCAAATTTCTTAGTTAACTCTTTTGGGGCTAACCTCCTGTATCACTAGGTGTTTTGAGGAATTACTCTGGCAGAGTGCCAAGGCAACAGTAGGATTATTTCATGACAGACTCTATGTGTCATCAAACTTTTATATCAGTTAGACCCTGAAAGTGAATTAGTGTTTTTAAAATAATAAAACACTTCCACCATTTAAGTTTTTTGTATGTTTTGAAACTTTTAAACTGTGAGAATCTGATCTCACAAAATTGTTCTGTCTCAAAGCTTTATTGAGAACTCAACCTCTTACCCTTCCCTCAAGTATAAAAGGAACAGACAAGGACAGGAATCATTTCAGCTCAGGCTGACTCCTTTTGCAGGAGCTCAGGTGCCCCTCATTTACTGAAAATCCATTACACATCTAGTTCCAAAGGGCTGTTCATTCCCTTACCATGGTTCTCCATCAGCTCCTGCCAGATCATCACTTTGTTCTTTCTCTTGTCTAGGTTAGGCTGGTCCTGATTGCCCCTTTATATCTGAGAGAGGATGCTGGCTTAGTCCATAACCATTTCCTTGAGAAAAACATTTTGGTAAGAGTTTTTTTACCCTATTCTAGGAACACATTTTTCAGGAGCTTCTCTTCCTACACTTGAAATTCAGTATGGCCAACACATTCCTGTATGGATGGTAGTGAATCCAACTTCAATTTTAAGCACTGGGGAAAACATCACATGCAAAAGAGTGACAGATGGAGATGTATCAGCTTTTACCTAACAGTGAAGAGGGGAGGTAGAAGTCAGTGTTGGCACTTCTGTCAAAATCTGTTTTTAATAAAAGACACTTGTTAAATTACTGACACATTTCCATAATATTTTAAAATATTTATACTATGAAATAATGATGTCCTCTCAATTAGTGAAAAGAGGAAGGAAATACATAAAAAGGCAAGGAGGACTTGGGGAAACGTATGCATGAGACCAAACTCCACTCATCGTGGTCCTTATGTCAGATTTCCTCCTCATCTCCCATTTCTCTGAGATTACCACATGCCCCATGGTCAGAAATCTCTCACTTGCCTGTTTGCCTGTTATTTGATTTTTTAAAAAAATTTTATGTATTTTTTCCTTCCAATGGGATTAAAAAAAAATTACATTTACTGGCAGATAAGCTTTTTTCTAAATGGGAACACTGTTACAGACAGACAGAATGTTCTTTTATGTTTATGAATCTTCCTTTGCATTGTGTAAATGCACACTCACAGTGTAATCATGAGTTTTCCATCATCATTAGCAGCAGGATCCTAGAAGTAAAATGAAAGCAGCCTAGGAAATGGTCCAACACTGGAAGGTTCCCACAAAGAAAAGCCTAGTTAAATAATTAAGGAAACTTTATGATATGAACATCATGTCACAGCAAATTATAACATAATAGGTAACACTACCAAAAAACAGTCCTGAAAGCTTGTAAAGCCATAAACTAGAACAACTGGCTTTTCTTTTGCATAAGCTTGAAGCAGGGGCTGGGAGCAGAGGGGGGAAAATTAGGGTAAGAAAGGAAGAGGAGTTAACACTGAGGTAATACGCTACTGTTTCTTTGGAAACCTTAAGCTTTGTCCAAGTTTTTTAAAATCAATATAAATGGAATATACTTGGGTTGCAGATATAAATAAAATCCAAGAATGTCTCCCACATACATACTGTTGGTAAAAAGAGAAGTTTGGAAATAGGGTTTAAATCATCCTTTTCAGAAGCTTTAAACCTCACCTTCTAGCAAGTGACACTGAGCTTCTGGCAAGTGGCAGTTTCATGTATGAAATGTGTCTCCTAAAACTGAAGAGTATACGGGATAGAATAGGATAATGTGTCAACAAATTACATCCTAAAGATTGAAAGCAATCTAGCCAGCCTGCACTGACTTATCCCTTTGTATACAGAAAAGTACTAGGTGTCAAGATTTCACGGAAAAGAGTTTAGATCTTACTAGCCTAACAGAATAACAATACATCGATTCACATTTTGGATAAGGAAAAACAAACAAACAAATCCCCACAAGCCAAAAGAATAAAGCACAAAACAGCTTCTGACCTCAGTCATTTATGCAGTAGCTCCCCCGCCCTCGGGGCTAGTGAGCGATGGCACATCATTGCCAACTCCCCGATCTCCTTATGGGCCTCCACACATCTTTACAAACTTCCACTGCAAAACCTGCTCCTGTGATTCTGTGACCACCTGCCCTGGCCATTCATGCACAGCACAACTCATCAGGTACTGACACAGCCTAAGGAAGTGATACATTTAAAGTTTTTATGTTTCAAGGGCAGAACACTCAAAAGACAGGACACTTTATGAACTACTTCTATGAAATAACTTTTGATTACATCACCCTTGCTCATTACAAGCTTTCATTTTAGACAGGACAGAGCAGGGGCAAGTAAAACCATGGCTCTTCCCAGTGGATTTGTGCAGCTGAAGTTGGCTCAGACAGGAATCCCTCCTGCAATTACACCATTCCAAGTTCTTAGCTAAACTCCCTTTGTTTCATGCACATTCTTGCTTCTCCATATTGTGATTTATATTTGGCATGATGTCTTTATGCATATACTTGACATTTTTTTAAGAAACTCTATGTAAAACTTAACTTTCATCCATTTGGTAACATCCTATTGCATTTTTGCATATTTTAGGTATGGCCAATCAAGTATCCCCTTGTTTTAGTGTAAAAAGCTGCTTTTTTTCTAAAGGTGTGTAATAATATTGACGGTATCAGTAAAAAGAATTCAGCGGTAGGTAGTCAAGAAAACTCAGAAAAGCCTGTGGTAGAAAATTTTTTTCTATTCGGTATTTAGATAAATGCCTATGATCCCCGAGATTTTAATTATTAAAGACACTGAAAGTTCAGCTGCATGAAGAAAGGTCAGTATCTAGCCCTGGTTAACTCCAGGAATCAAGAATGATAAACAGGTAAATTAATCGTCTTTTTACCGCTTATGTAATAACTTCTCACACGGGAGCTGAGCGACGGGATAGCTGGATGGGCACTGCAGTAGCTCCTCCTGCTGGTCACACTGAGTTATAACTCAGGTATTCGCAAACAAAAATCACCTGCAAACGCTAAATGGATTAAAAAATTGCTGTTTTACTACTTAAATTACCAGACTGCTGTGGTTTAACCCCAGCCAGCAACGAAATCCCACGAAGCCACTCGCTCACTCCCCCACCAGCAGGGTCGGGGAGAGAACTGGGAAGGGCAAAAGCAAGAAAACTCGTGGGTTGAGATAAAGACAAATTTAATAGGGAAAGCAAAAGCTGTGCATGCAAGTAAAGCAAAACAAGGAATTCACTGCTTCCCATGGGCAGGTTCAGCCATCGCCAGGAGAGCAGGGCCCCATCACACACGACGATTACTTGGGAAGACAAATGTCATTGCTTCTAACATTCCCCTCTTCCTCCTTCTTCCCCCCACTTTATACACTGAACACGTCATGTGGTCTGGAATATCCCTGTGGTCAGTTGGGGTCACCTGTCCCAGCTGTGTCTCCTCCCAGACTCCCGTACACCCCCCGCCCCCTCACCACTGTGGCAGTACAAGAAGCAGAAAAGGCCTTGGCTCTGTGCAAGCCCTGCTCAGCCCCAAAAACATCTGTTGACATCACTGTGTTCAGCACAGACACAAAACATAGCAGACTGGGAAGAAAACTAACCCTACCCCAGTCAAAGCCAGCACACAGACCGGTATGAGACCAGACTATAACCTCTGGCATCCTGGCTGACTTCAGGTAAAATGAGACATTCCCAAACCCACGTTTAAGCCCACCCTTAGTGACCATTCATTTTTTCTTAACTGATTAAATAAAACACATTCAGCATTAACCCCAACCAAATACCAATTCCTGTTAAGAAAATAAGATTTATAATCTTTATTGTTTACTTACATATAATAAATATAATACAGAACAAAAACATCACACACATTGATTGTATTACACAGGCTGTTAATCAGAATACATTACATTTTCTTTTCATTAGCCCTTTTATAGGGTTTTGGTACTGGGTATTAAGAATTTCAATTTATAAACCTATAAACACAAGAAAAATCGTCCAATTTTTACCTTCACACGTTTTAAATACTCAGATATATATTGGTCTTGTTAAAAATATATAAGCACTGTTCAGTATTTGCAATATAGGACTTTAATTTCCATTCACTAGATCTCTATTAATATAGAGGATTTCAAAATAATGAATAGCTTAAATCTGATTTTAATTAAAAATACTTATTCTATATTTCTCATTTAACTGACTTCCCCTCAGAAAATGAAGTGACAGGACAAAGACACTCCAAGCAAAAGCCAGTGTTCACTTTTAAAGAATAAAGGGTAAAGTTCTGGTCCTTGCTTCACCTGTACTATCCTGGAATAATGGAGACACCAATTTGGTATAAAGCAGGCAGAAGGAAACCAGTTTCTGAGCAGACATGCATCTTCATTTCAGATTTACCACTGCCATCCTGCTGTTTTCTTGGCTTAAAAAATCACTGCATCAAACCTCCATTATATGTTTTTCTCTGCATGAATATCCTTACCATTAAATGGAAATCAGATTAAAATGCTACATTTCTTCTTTTATCAAAAATAGATCAAGGTTTTTAACATACTCTGAAATCAGTTTTTTAAGTGCAAATGCAATACATCAGTAATTCACGTTCTGGTCTCGCTAAGGAAAATGGTTAAAAGATGATGCATAAAGACGTTTCATAAAGGATATATACTGGAACTTTCTGTGCTCTCTGAACATCTGAATTATCAAGAAACTGTACAGACTTCAGGCAAACAAAAGTTTTCTTCAGGTGAAAGTTCTTCAGTTAAAGCAGCATCTGCTTTAAAAGTGTTATTGAGAATTCCCTGAAACTTGGTACAAAATGTAATGCCAAAACAAACATTAAAACTGCTACTGGTTTTGTGCATCTTTTAACGCAATAAGTTTCAGGAGTTTCATAAATCAAGGTTCACAAACAATTTTGCTTCACTAATATCTACTCCAAAGAGACCTCACATAGACTTTAAATCATTACAAGAACCCCTTCAGCTGTACAATGCTGAGGTTGTATCTCATACTTATTACGTTTCTCTAATCCCATTCAGAAAATGTCAACTCCAACAACTGGCTATGCTTTCCATATAGCTTTGTGTAAACAGCCTCGTGACTTTCAATTAGCAGAGCATTCCTTTGTAACTGCTTGGATGTACTTCAAGAAAAAGAAAAACAAAAGAAACTCCTAAGTCTCCAAATATAATTTTTCTCCCTTTTTTTTTGTTTTGTTTTGTTTTGTTACAATCACAGGGCTTAATTTAAGCATTTAGCTTCATATGAAATGATTATTCAAAATATCGACTTTTTATATTAGGTCAAGATCAACCAGAGATCAATCCAATAAACCACTGCCTAAGCACTTCCTATGCAGGAAATTACCTCAATGATATTACAGCTGATCCCATATGCTTCCTACTAAGATTCTCTAATTTTCAATTAAGATTTTTGTTTTAATTTTAGTGGGTTTTTTTTTCCTTACCCAACAGGAAAGTGATACTGTTTGGCTGGAAAGCCCCCCCTGTTTCCCAACCTAGAAGAAAAAGAAGATTCTAAAATATTTGAGAAATTACTCATTCTTGTAGAGGAACTAACTTAATCGGTATGCAAAAGGTCAGATTTAGGTAGAAGAAAAGCATCATCTCCTATTACACAGACAAGGAAGATTCGTGGGCTGTAATATATCAAAGGATATCATCAATGAAAAGACAGTCATTTGCATATGATAAAATTAGTTTTATGCCAAATGGCTAATTCCCCCAGCTTCATAAATGTGAAGTTTTGTTTGGGGTTTTATAAAAAAAATCGTGGAAAAAAAATCAGGAGCATATGTGCAGAACTGTAGAAACAGCCCTGAACTATTATGTCTGAGGCAATTCCAGTAGCCAGTTATATTTATTCTGTGGGATATAAAGAAAATTTGTGCACCCTCCCTGAAAAAACAGAAGTTCATTAATAAAAGAAAAGGAACATTGGATGCAACTTTAGAAAGAGATGCAGCTAAAGGACTCTGCACTTGTAGAACTAAACAGTTGCTTTCTACAAAAATCCTCAGAGAAAAGCCTTTTATGCTTTTTAGAAGTAGGAAGCGAAAGCCAGATGAAATTCTGGATGTGTTCCACATCATGGCAGGTATATCCAGAAAAGGTCTGGTTACCTCCTAATACCAGATGTAATGATGCAACACTTCACCTCAGAGCAGAGTGAGAACACATATATCTGAGTAGTCGCATTTATATGTCGGATTTATGTTTTATGTTAGATTTCTAACACCACGGAGAACTAGGATAGTCAAAATGTAATTACACTGGCTTTACCTAGAGAGGAAATTCACTTTGCAATGAATGCAACAGGGCATGTAAATGGAAATGTCAAAGCAGAAATCATCAAGAGGAAGGTGATGCTCAAGGCTGATGACTATGATCACACGTTCTCACTACGGACAAGAAAATTCTCCTTCAAGTATACAACAAAGTGTAGAGGTTAACATTTCTCACACTGATGATTTTAAACAAAAGTCATGTAGTAAGACAAATTCACCTTCTAAATAATTAGGCTGTTTGCTGGCTATACAGAATATATCTTTTGTGACCAGTTACAGTAGTGTGTTTACCATTTTTACCATCACTAAAATCCCTCCATTTATATTACCGAGGTCTTAAAGCAAACCACTCCAAATATATGCTGCAGACAGAAATACTGCAAAGGCATAAAGGTCAGCCTGACTGCAGAGTTCCTTTTCAATAGTTTTACTTTATTAATGCTGTCTATGACTCTCTTGGGCTTTGGATCAAATCCCAGTCTAGACAAAGTATCTTTACTGGAAAAACAAACAAAAAAATCCCCAAAGTGAACAGACTTAGTAAAAATTTGATGATATAAATGAATATATTTATATTAGAGATTTATACCGGTGATCTACTCCATAATCAGATTATTATTATGGCATTGCCTAACCCTGAAAGTTAATGTCACTGTCATGCCAGAAGTGCATCTTCAAAATCAGCAGAGTAACTATTCATTTGTACGGCGCAGAGGACAACAAAGTAAAACCACACATGTTGCAACATCAGATTAGAATGGATGTTTCTCCAAACAGTAACAAATGTTGGGCAGAGTGTATTTTATTGACACCTTTAAATGTTCTTAACATTCTCATCATGATTTACCTGATAAGTCTAAAGGAAGTTCAACATGAAAGCTAAACAATGTGAAATGTTTTGAGTGAAACTTGGAAATGTTTGTAGCAATTTTAAAAGCAGGAATTAGTTATTGGCTCTCACAACGTATGGTATCACCCATATTTCCCTGAGAAATCATGCCCTGCAATAATCATGTAAAACAAAATACAGCATTAATGAAATCATGGATTAGATGGGGAAATAATGCATAACAACTGTTTTTGAGTGAACACAGAAATGCTACTGGAGTCGTAACTATTAAATTGCAGGCACTACACATGACAGCCATAACAGAAATGGTAACTAACTCAAAACTTGTTCCAGATAAGAAAGCTGATTAGAAGCACCATCCTACAGTTAGCCATATAACTCAACATTATGATAATAACATTAGTTTGTTTCTTGATTTTTTGAGCATGCCACTTCTTAACTTAATTTACAAACACTCTGCCTTATCGAGGCCTGTTTGCATATGAAATTTGAATGTGTGTCCATAAACTCACTCTATGAACAAAATTTAACTGGTTTTCTCCCTCCTCTGATAGCTTAGTGTAGCTCAGTAACTTAATTTCCCTAAGATAGTAAGATCTTTCAAGAGAGAATAGGAATGATAACATTCAACACCAAGAGAAATGGAAACAAGAATTACAAAGAAATTGTTTTGCCACCTTATTTAAAGCCATCATAGCTGTGAATAGCAGTATCTAGGCAGGAGGAGCATTGGGGAAAGAATGACAATTACAGCAGCACACACCAAGGAAAGTGATTTGCAGTATCCCCTATTTTTGTTAGTATGTTGCAAGAAGGTTTGACACACACAGACCAGCACACTGGGTCAAGTATCAGCTGCAGCCCCACAGTTCAAACAACACCCCTGATTAACATCTTATTTCCACAAAATACTTCAGCATCTGCCACACCTCACTGAGATACCCAGGAGTGCCTCAGCCACCCTGCTTC